>NW_009260774.1:1797026-1819952 GCF_000687185.1 Egretta garzetta
CATATAAATAACCTTTTGTTTACCTTCTCTGCTCTCAACATTATTTTTACATCCTGGAGCTGTTCTAACATTGAACCCAGCTCTCCATCTCTAAACCTGAATGTGCAGCTCTTTTCTATTACAGCAATCTTTGCTTGACATCCTCCCTTCATGTTTTTATGCATCGTGATGAGCAGTGAGATTGGGAATCCCAGGTGCTGTTAGACTAGAAATTCAGCATGTGGTTGGAGAGCTGCCAGGAGCCGGGATGAGCTGCAGATTTGAGAATCAATATGAACTGCCTGACTTTACTTGTGGACTACCAGCTGGTTGTCCTTGGTCCTCAGTATGCATACTTGATTTATGTTTTAAATGGGATTGCACCAAAACATACACTTTAAAAAGATGATTTCTGACATGAAGATAGTGTTCCGTCTGCTTGATCTTAAAAAGGTGATGTCCCATTTAAGCCTTGGAGTTATCATAAATCTGATTTCGAATGTTCTCAGTGAAGAGATTTTATTCAATTGGATCAGGCTTTATTCACTTCCTTTATGTTTCTTTTAAGTCTTGATGTAATTAACAAAAGTTAATTTGTTTTCTTCTTTTATTCGCGATCCAAAGTGAAAATGTTGTACAATGTTAGAAGCTGAGATTGGGGAGCATTCATATTCTGTAGTTATGTAGACACAGAGCATTTTAAAACAGAGTTCTGAACAACTGCATTGCTGAATGTGTGGTTAAGGTACAGCATATGATCGGTGCACATAGGTTTGTGCTTAAATTTCCCATTACTGTGCACTAAAACTGAGCAAAACCATAACATACTGAGATCAGAGTATTTTAGATTTTTCTACACTCATCACCATTGATTAATGTACCATGACTACTAATAGCACATTTGTGTATTGTGAGTTGCCTCGCTAGGCCGTAATCCCATCAGCTATCATAAATCAAACATGGCTAGGCACGATCAGAATTTGCATGGAGGCTATCGTGGTGGTAAAACAGTCTTTTAATTCAGTTGGTGATGTTCTGCTTCCAACCAACTCAGTTCTCTTGCAATAGGATGAAATAAAACCAAAGAAATCCTTCACCACATCATGCCTTAAAATAGTTGTACATGTTGGGGAGGTATAAATGTCGATACTTCCGTTTGGTGAAATTCCAGCATAGTCTAAATTGTGTTTGTATATAAATGAATCTTCAACTTCTAAAACGCCACTAATCCAAAATCGCTTCAAAATAATAAGTGAAGTGATTAAGACAGCATTGAAGTGCTATATAATCTGTCATCACTCACTGTTACCCACCCTAAATTGTGTACTTCACATAGAATATAATTTGTACTCTTTATTTTTTCTTCAATGACATTGTATTGTTGAATGCACAGAATTTATTCTGTATATTGTATATAGAATATATATATAGTACAGAATACGAAATGAAAGTCTTATGTTGTACTAAAAATGTCAGAATAAATTACATCCTGTATATATTTTCATTTGGTGATGGATAAGGCTGGAAGAATATCTTTGTGACCAGAAATATTTGGCATTATGAAGTATGATGACTATGAGGTTGTAGGTTTTGTAAGTTTTTACAGCTTGCAAATTTGATTTATAAAGAGATTAACAGTGTTGCTAAAGTGATTTTCTGGAATGGGTAACATTAGAGTGTAGAGTGATATCTAAATATGTTTAAAGCATTCCTGACTGCTGAATAGCAACTGGAAAAATATTCTTGTATTTTATGGTTAAAAATAATACTATTAATTTTTGTTTTTCAAATAGCAGTAGGCATTTTTGGAAGAAAGGCAGTTTTAAAATGTATCCAGCGGGTATTTTTAGGTGTGTTAACTGGCATACCCTCAATGGACAGAGAAAATAGCTACTTTTTTCAGTAAGAACATAATAGAAGAGAAAGAGTTGTACAGCCCTATACATTCAGATGAATAATTTGCCAATGGAGATTTCAATTCAGGAGCTATTTCAACAAGTCATGTGTTTGAATTTAAGTACATGGTTATTTTTACTGACACAAACCTAACATGTTTAAGTACCTCATTGCCCTCAACTTTCAAATACATAGCTGGGAGATGCCAACAGGTGATTTCTATCTGCAGTGGTATTAAATATACAGCATGTTTAGTAGCTAACAGATGTCAGTATCAACATGCTTACAGAAGAAATGTTTAGAATTCATGTAATAAAATATAAATGAAGAAGAAGCTGAAATAGATGCAACACATTTATTTACTTGCAAGAGACTACATTTTTGAACAAACTGGTGTGCTTACCTTTTTTGGCTTTGACCGTGCTGAGGTTTATAGTTCCTAAGAATGGAAAAAATGTAGGTGATAAGTAATGGTTTGCAATCAGCTATAGTAAGCTTTCATTGTAAAAATATGACCAGTATTTATGGCAAATTTTCAAACAGCTTTTTCCTGGTATCAGATTGCAGAAGAAACCATTTTTCAAATTTCCTTCAGTAGTCTTTGGGAAAGAAGAATTTTGTAGAATATTTCAGTTCGTGGAAGGTGCTCTAGACAGAGTTTACTTTCACTTGTGGTTGATGGAATTTTTGATACGGATTTTCAGTCCCAAGATTTTCAGTTCTAGGTAAACCTTTCCTCTCAAATTGTTAGCTGACTCCTGGTTTGTGTGTCGTTGCAGACATTACAAATAAACTGTAAATGATATTAAAGTGCCATGTGCAGTTCATAAAAAGGTCATCTGCTAATTGATGTGTCACAGTGTTAGAGATCCGTGAGTAGTAATGCTCTTGTTGGTGCATGGTACGACTGGTTGGGGTCACCTCCTCAACCAACACCTGCCTGAGGAATCTCTGGCTCTTTTGGACAGCACTTCAACGTAGCATGGCTCTGTACAACACCGTCTCATTCAGGATTTTCCCACCCTAGAAATACAAAAATTAGTAGCAAGAGTAACAGACCAGTAAGCCTTTCAATCATCACTTGGATTTCCTTGAAATTACTGGCTTGAGGAGCAAATCTTAAGTTACTCAAATGTAGATGCAAGTTAAATAAAATATCAGTTTGCTTTCCAGGCTGAGAACTCTTCAGCTGAGCTTTTGAATCCATGGTCTCTTTTTGAGTCTGTGAGTTCAGGAAATCTTCCCTGTTGGATCCTCTCAGACTTTATTTTGGGGTGTGATTGTACCATACGTTGGCTTCAGGAGAAATCTGATTTATGAAGGTGTTCTGCCCATTACTGCTTGTTCCTGCTTCCCCCACACATGGGCCATTAAAACTGTTTATTGGATACTGCTGTAAATCAAATTGTTGAAATGACACAGGTTAAAATAAGCTGCTGGGAAAGATTCCCCTGGACATTTGGATTTTTTTAAAGATAAACTTAAATGCTCACTTTTTTAAAGACACATGAAGAAAAAAACACCTTTCAGCAAATAATTAACCTCCCCTAATACATTGCATATTAATAAAAGGAAATATCTCATGAAAGAGTGCCCAGAATCCCTTATTCAAAATGCAAAAGCAATGGACTGTAGTCAGCATTTCTCTAAACCTGATTTATAAACATTGTGTGGTTCTGTCAGCCCCTTTGGTTCTGTCAGCCCCTTTTCTAAGTCAGATTTTTTTTTCCTGTGGGTTTTTTTTTTGCTTTCTGCCAACAAACTGGTATGTTATTAACTTTCAAATGTTTTTCTATGCACACTTGCCATTCCTGTGCAAAAGCATCAGTAGTTGAAAATTCTGTTTCCGTTTGCAAATGAGCCTGAAATGAGTCACTGCTTTTCAGTGTGTCTGGGATAGTGTTAAGGTAGCTGGAGAAGTAAAGGGATGGGTTGTTATTGTTGCTAGGAAGTTGTTAATCAGCTGAGAAATGTTCTTCCTCTACACTTCTCCTCTCTTTCTGTGGGATCTTTTGTCAAGCTCCAGTTGACAAGATAGCAGTGAAAAAGGTTGTTGAGAAGGATATGGCTGTAGTCCCTTGAAGAACTAGTATAGTCCCCTGTACACTGACATCAAAAGATAGTATATGCCAAGTAAATTATGTAAAAAGAGAGAATCATTTGCCATTGACTTCTTACTGGCTGAGAAAGCAAATTGTCTTTTCTATCGTGTTATGGAGAATTTACGTTATTTTGTTAAATGATTTTTAGGATAGAATAAAAGCATCTGGAGGAAATAATCACAGAGAAAAGCCCAAGGGATAATCTTCAGGTACAGGAAGATAATTAGAGCTTTAGCTATACAGGCTGTTTGAAGTGTGATTCCATGCCCAGTGGAGTCAATGGGAAAAACCTGAAATGGTTTCCACAGACATCAATTCAAAGCTTTGAGCTGGCAGAAGCAGCAAGCCAATTTCTTGCAACTGTTCTATGTGGAAAAAGCTACACTCTGCTTCCATCAAGCAATTTTATAAATTCAGAATTTCTTCACAAGCTCTAATCCGTCTCTTAACGCTGGGCTCAGGACCAAAGAATGTTGTCTGACCTTTGCTGCTTCCTTCTATGGCTAGAAACACTCTTCCTTGCAGGGAAACACTACACAAATCCCTATTAAGAAGCTGTCTCTTTATATATAATTACTGATTGTTTCTTCCTGTGTCAGATCAGGGAACAAGATTCTGACGACAGCAGAGTCTTTGTGCAATACCAGAATATATGTCCTTAGGTGAGAGTAGGTCCAGCCTCTGGTAGGAGTCTCTGGTAGATGGGCCTCCTAAATTGCTCATGTTGTTCACATGAAGTAGGTCTGCTGTGCCTTTGTGTCTTAGATGGGCTGCTGGGCATTGCCAAAAGGAGCTGCCTGGTGGGCTCCTGAGAGAGGGACTAATATTATGCTTCTAAATGTTGTTAGAGGCAGAATTGTGGAATGTGGGGAGACCATGTGGCAGATGGCAAAAAGCCTCTTCGGTCTTCACTGAATCCCAGTTCACTGCAAAGCTGACTCCAGGTTTAAGTTTGTAGATGGTAGCCGTGAATTTGAATTCCCTTCTGGACCAGAGAAGCGACTTGAGGTTTTGTCATGGTTTAACCCAGCAGGCAGCTGAACACCACTCAGCTGCTCGCTCACCTAAAAAAAGTAGTAGTAATAATAATAATATTAATAGAATATACAGAATATACAAAGCAAGAGATGCACAATGCAGTTGCTCACCACCTGCTGACCGATGCCCAGCCTGTCCCAAGCAGTGATCACTCTCCCCCTGGCTAACTCCCCATGAGCATGATGTGCTATGGTCTGGAATAGCTCTTTGGCCATTTGGGGTCACCTGTCCTGGCTGTGCCCCCTCCCAGCTCCTTGTGCCCCTGGCAGAGCAGGGGAAGCTGGAAAGTCCTTGACTGGTGTAAGCCCTGCTCAGCAACACCTAAACCATCAGTGTGTTATCAACATTCTTCTCATTCTAAATCCAAAACACAGCACTATGCCAGCTGCTAGGAAGAAAATTAACTCTGTCCCAGCCAGAACCAGGACAGGATTTCTGCAGGGACTTTGGAGTACGTATGTAGAAATCTGTCTGCAGGACAGACCTTTTGCTGATCGGGTACTGCTGTCCAGTTGTTGTCTGTCAAGCAGACAAGAGTCTTCCCACTGCTTCAAGGGAAGGGAGCTGAATTTTGCAGCTGGGTTTCTGTAGGAGCTTGTCAGCAAGGCTTCCCTTGGTTTCAGATGGATTGGCATCGCTACCTTTTCTTTCACAGCAGCACCCGCATGTTTTGGCTGCAGATCAATCTGAGGAAATAAGGACAAGAATGACATTGCTCCGCATCAGCGTGATCGCTGGGTAACCTTTTGTGTCCCTTGAACTGTGGGAGACAAAGCCAGCGTCATGTGTACATTGCTGCTGCTGTTGCTAAATTATCCCACTCGGCAGTGAATCGGCATTTCTAGAAGTAGATTCTTTGGTCAAAGGTTGTCTTATCTGGGGAAATGCTGAGCAAGTGAGTGCTTCCTCCCATCTGTCACTTCACTCTGAACACCAAGGGAGCACGTTCCCTTCAGTGTGGTGTGCTGTTGGAAGACACCAAAGAAAGGAATTAAAAAAGCCAAAAGTAGGGTTTACTTTAGCTATTAATATCTCACTTCTGCAGTGCTTCCATAAGCATTCCAAACTCCTTCTCAAGGATGCGGGACAGTGTTGGTTCTCCATGTTAATTGTGGGAAATGTCAAGTGATGGAAACATTTTTTGCTAATATTTCTGCCTGCTTCCCATGTGTGCTTCCACAGGATACATAAACATGTGGTTTATATGCCCTGGTTGTTATATGGGTCGGACTCTTGAGATTCGAAGCTGTTACTTTTTGTACTGTGTGTTAAAGGAAGCATGCAAAACTGTCCTTTTAGTGTCACGTTTCCAAAAGGGCTAAGAATGTCTCCAGTTAACTCTTATTGGCACACATGTGATCTTGGCATCCTTTGAATAAGTGACCGAGAAGCAAGCATGAGCAAACAGAAATAGCTGTGTATCTGAGTACCACTAGGTATTTTTTCTTTCCAAAAATTGAGATTTCTTCTAAAATGTTGTTGGGCAACAACCCCAGAAAGATAACTTGTACACCTACTATATAAATAGACTTGTTTTTACAGTGGTAGAAATTGAATTGCTGTGGGACCACCCTAAATAGGAGAAAACACAGGGCCAGGTGCATAATGTAGTTGGGGACACAACCTGGAAAGGGACCCCCTGGGTCATTGCACCCAGTTCTATTCTTGTGTTTGACTGCAAGCTCTATCAGCAACTCATCAAACTCCAGTTTAAATGTGTCTAGAGTCTCTTGCTTCTGAAATTCCTACCAGAAAATATTGTGGATTCAGAATGTCTTGACAGAAGTGATTCTTTCTGAGTCTGAATTCTAGTTGCAGTGACTGATAGGATTCTTCATGTCTAGTTTCTCAAAGTTCACTGTGGCCTTGAATGTTTAATTTTACATCACTTTTTGGAAGAAAATTAAAACATTCATTTTAAAGCATACCTTATAAAACATTGTATATACAATTTTATTTTTTCTTCCACAGTAAATGTATTCTGACCTGGTGAAGGAATGAGTGAGCTGTCTATGAACAAATAGCTGTTTACTACTTGGATTCAATAGCTATTGTTGGTCTGTAAGGAGTGGACACAAACTGAAGCATAAGAGGTTTCAGTTGAATATGAGGAAGAACTTCTTTACTTTGAGGGTGACAGAGCACTGGAACAGGCTGCCCGTGGGGGTTGTGGAGTCTCCTTCTCTGGAGATATTCAATACCCACCTGGACGCTGTCCTGTGTAACATGCTCTAGGTGACCCTGCTTTAGCAGCAGGGTTGGACTAGATGATCTCCCGAGGTCCCTTCCAACCCCTGCCATTCTGTGATTCTGTGTGTTTCTGTGATTCTGTGAAAATGTGCAAGTAGGAACAACTGAACCCAGCCCCTATGTGGTAGTTCATTGGTTTCAAGTAAAACCTTCTGTCAGTGCCATACCTTAGGCCTGGAGCAAAGGAGAAACAAGTCAGAGAAAAAGGGCTTTTGGTAGTCAAGGGCAAGTCTGATAATTTAGGCATGACATGGTAACCTATTTCCTTCTAGAACCACTAGCTACTTAAAAAAACATTAAAGACAAAATCCAGATGTCCTATTTTTGGCACTTAGATGTAGCAACTCAGGTCCAGAAGTAACAGTAACTATGAGTCATGTTGTTTATATTTTGTGGGGTACTAGAATACTGATTTAAGTGTATATTCTCTAGGTACTGTATTTTTTCTCCCTTTCAGACTATGTCGTTCCACATCTTTCCTAAATCCACTAATTTTCTTTCTTCTTCATGTATTTATAGAGGCCATGGCCAGCTTTAGTACAAGCAGTTCTTTCCCAGAGCTGGGTCTTAGAACATCCACACTGCGTCCAGGGAAGCAGATTCATTTGTAAAACCTGGTGCTTCCAGTTCTCATCAAGGCCAGAACTTTGCAGATATTGCAAAAAGGAAGAGAGTCGGATGAATAAAAGCATTCATTTACAGTAGATTATCTGAGACTTTGTAAGAGATGTAAACCCTCTTGCTTCAGCAAATAATACAGCTACTGATTGACAGGGACGGAAGGACAGAAGGGAGAGAGAGGCTAACAAATGAAAAAAGGGAGAATCCTGTGCTGTGGGGTTTTTTACAACTGTTCATTCCCAGTGGTGCTGCTCACTGAAGCATCTGGGTAAAGCAAGATGCAAGAGTTACATGGTCACTGGAGGGGATGAAGGATTGCATTTTCTAATTCTGGGTGCAACATCAGTTTAAGGTGCTCATTAGGGTACCAGTGTACCCTTCCAGACAGAATTAAGATCAGTTCATCCCAAACTCATTATCATCCCAAAGAGGTGTGTTACCACCATAGCTGGTGTAAGTAAAACGACAGTGTTGCCTTTTATGTGGGTCACATACCCCCCCGTGTATCTCTCTAAAATAGGAGAGATTAACATGTTTCAGTCAGTGTCAGGCTATGAGTATGGAATGGTCCCTGCTCTGGTGAAAGGAGCCTATGCCTCATAGGAAATAACTCGTTGGGGGTTCACGGTCCAGGCAGCTAACACTGTTTGGGTGTCACCTCACATGTCAGCAGTTCCAAAGCAGAACATGGCAAGATGATGGGTGGAGATATGGGATTTCTTCCTGCCTGGGTTGAAGTATACAGTAAGAGTTGTTTGGACAGAAGATGGGGAAATGAGAGAATATACTGGAATGTGAAGGATTCCAACAATAGATCAGGGTTACAGGATAAAGAATGCGTCTTGTTATTTGGGCTCTTTTCTGCTGAAGGGTGGAGGCTACCCTAGGAGATAGGGCATGTGTGAAAATCACAGTCCTCAACCAGAAAAACTACTGGCTCACTAACTAAACCATACAGTGTGGGAGAAACTTCTAAAGCTGGTTGAAGTGCAAAGTAGATGTAGATCTGCTTCTTTCTTCTCTTTAAATCATCGTTATACTTTTTTTTAACTGTATAAACTAGTGTTTGGATTTAGAAAATGTATATATTTGTTTCACTTTAACATGATTTAAGGCTGATTTAAAAATAGCTAGCTAACATCAGTCTACCCCCTATTGCTTGTAATAGTCCTTAAAAATAGGGTACTGGAGTACCCTATTGATAAAGTACCCAGCTCTCACATTCAAGGGCATAAAAAAAGCTGATTCTGCCCTTAAATGGCATTGAATGTTTTTTGATTCATTGATTTGGGAGAAGCGTCCCCCAGTGACCAGTGATAACGAGGGAAAGTCTTTGCCTTGTGCTCAGTAATGTATGTGTTACGGGAACATCTGCACACCAGAGCATACAGGGTCATTCTCTGTGATTTCGGTGAGATACATGCCAAGCATAAATGAAATACAATGTTGCACACACAGGAGAGGGGGGCAGAGCAAGACAAAGAAAGATCTGCACTGCTGGAACAGAAGCAGAACTCTTAGATTCTTGCTGGCCCTAGGGACCCAATTGCATCAGTTTGCATTTCCTAGGCCTGTTTTGCAGAGAAAACAACTGGTTTTTTTTTTAACTATAAATGGAAGTCTTTTTTCTCTGGCTTACAGATTAGCGTTGTTGACAAAGTACTCATGAGTTGCCTCCAGGTTGTTGCTGTAAGTTGAAAGCCACTGGCAATTTTGTTTGTTAGGGGATGAAACTGTTTAAAAAGAAAAAAAAAACCAAAACGAAAAAAGGAAGGGAGAGGGGAGAAGGCGGAGGGTTTCCTAGGGGGTTGTTTTAAAATGCTATCTCCGTGCTTTGCACCTGCTGAGAAATTAGGACTTAAGCTATCCTCAGCTCCCTATAGCTACTTGCTGTCAGTGCCTGTTTTGGCAACCTCTGAGCAAACAGCATGGAGCAGCTTTGATTCTGTTTCTTCTCCCCTCCTTCCCATCTGTTGCTTCACTCTGGATCATGAGGTGTGCCAGCCTCCTTGTGCTGGGAGGGAGATCAAGCAGAGGCTCCTCGGCGAATGGTGCTGGGGTCCGAGGCCCCTATCATTGGCATTATCCGCAGTGTCCCAGGAGGCAGCCGAGGATCAATGCAAACAGGGCAGGGAGTGATGCTCAGAGCCTTTGCACTGGTGTGAGCGGGTTGCTGCGGAAAGCAGCCCAGTCCTGCAAGTTTCTTGCAGTCTCCTTGTAAGGCACGAAGAGCATTAGTGTTCTTTGAGGCTGATACTTCTCAGGAATCAATCTTCAGGGTTAAAGCTGTGCAGCCAGCGCTATATAATTTTTTTCCAGCGTGTGCCACGCTAGGACTAATGACAGCTAAAGGGAAAAATGTATGGAAAAGGCTGGTGTGCGTACACTTCAAACTGAAGGCAGAGATAATGTTTTGCCTTCCGTTTTTTAATAATTAAACTATTTGCTACCAAAGCTGAGAGCAGAACAGCAGCCAGGTGTGAGCCAATTCAGGGATTCTGCCTTTCCCAGGAACAGTGCCAGGTATGGGTGACCAGAGAATACGAAAGATCCGACACTTCCTTTATTAGCTCCATACGCGTGATTTTGAGGTATGATTATGAAATTCTTCTTGTAACGCATGAATTTAAAGGTTTTATTTCATTCTGACCGCTATATTTGCAGAAAAACTGCTCTGGAGAAGGAAGGTTTCAGTCCTGTTTATAGGAGTTTAGAAAGCTAGTTGGTAAGCTAACTATTAAGACTTTATAAAACTATGTTACATAAACACAGCTCTCCAAATTTGTCTGTACCTTTCAGCAATGAAGGCTGGTTCTTCTTTTCCCTGTTGTAACATTTCATCCTGAATGTTTTTTGTAAACTGAACAAAACTGGTAACATCCTTTTTTATTCCCTTGTTTTCATGAGAAAAGAAGGCTAGCAACAAAGAAAAGTATATTTCACAACATTGAAGTGATTCAGATAAGAATTATTCTGAGATGGAATTTAAAATTAAAAATTACTTGTAAATCTCTTTCTTCCTTCTTTCTAAGTCTCCCTTATTTTTATCCAAAACTGGTTTGGCTTTGAGACTACAAAATATTGTATTAAGGGGTCTATTCACAGAGAGTTTATTAAAGGGAAAAATAAAACCGTAAATGTATTCATGCAGAAATACAGTTCATCAAATCCTGCAAGGGACACTTCTACCTGTGATGCTCATTGAAAGTAGTAGGAGATTGGTTTAAAACAGATAAGAGAAAATAATTTTTTACAGAGTACAGAAGTACAGAAGAGAATTTTTGATTAATTTTCTCCAATAAGAGATCAGAAAGGAAGTTGCCACCTTTTTGTCAGTTTCTGAAACTGATACTGTAATTACTACAAATTTTATTTTCAATATTTTCATGGTACACTAGTGTCTTCTAATACTGGCTTTGCTGGTTCCTGGAGGTTCAAATGGCACTTTTAATGTGTTTGTTTATCTCTGACTGTACCTCTGCTTGATATACTTCTGAAATAGAAAAGAAATGAACAGCTCTTGTAGTTTCCAAAACTGTCATGCTAAAATAAATCATAAGCATAATTTGGGAAACTTGTCAAACTGTAATTAGGATTAGTTTTATTGAAGACTGTGTTGTGGTGGTTACTAAGCAAAAGACAGAACATAATTAATGACAGCCACTTCAAGTCACCTCATATTATATGCCTTTTAACTGTTGATTTATTGATGCAAAATTACAATGAGATGGCAATGCCTGCTAGTTCAGCATATTCGGGCGAGCCGTTCAATCACCTCCAACATATTTCCTATGTGGGCCGGCAGACACGGCTCTGCATCAGGTGGCTTCGCTGCCAAGGGAAGATAGATGTAGCCTGGAACCGTGCAAACAAATGCTGCTCCAACTATGTGCTAAGTTGCTGTTTTTCTTGAGCAGTCTTTTACTTTATCAGCACTAACTTTTTTCATGTACCTATACAGAACGTAAAGAGTCAAGAAAAAGCACGTTGCAACAGGACCGCCCTTTTAGACACATTATATTCAAGGAAGAAGAAAGGTCAGTGGTCCTGCTTCAACCAAAATGACACAACAGGCTCCTGCAAATTCAGTAGCCCAGTGAAAAAAAAAAGTCGGCCTCAACAGAGTATGAAGTTTAGGAAGTAGCAGGTAATTAAAGTTTTATGTCAACATCAGTGTGTATCCTTCAACCTCCAATCCGTTCACAGATGTATCTGTGGTTTTCTGATATCCTGTGCTGGAGGAAGAGAGGGGGATAGAAAATTATCAAACCTGTAAGAAACCAATTAAATAAATAATCTAGTCCCCTCAATTGCAGATGACTACTTAAGAGTCCCGTAGTTCAGAAGAAACCACAAAATACTTCCCAACTGCTTGCGGCAAACTTAAAACCTTTAGCACAAAAGGTAAAACCTCAAAAGTTGCAAAGAAAGCAGGGAGACCAAGAGGTCTCAATCTTCATTGTACCTGGAAATGTATTAGGCATAATTTCCCATATGAGCTTGGTAAGCTGATCATAGCTCATTCAGTAG
Source organism: Egretta garzetta (assembly GCF_000687185.1). Classification (NCBI taxonomy): domain Eukaryota; kingdom Metazoa; phylum Chordata; class Aves; order Pelecaniformes; family Ardeidae; genus Egretta; species Egretta garzetta. The sequence continues at coordinate 1,809,443 of NW_009260774.1, forward strand.
ACTAGATCAGAAAAAATACTGTTGACCTGTGCCAGTGTGACCTAGGGGAAAGTTCCTGGCGTGTCAGTGTGATACATTAATGGTGTGGCAAAAAGATGCAATTGCTGATGCTGCATAAGAAAGGCTGATAAAGCTGTTAACATGGGCGGTTCCTTTGGGTGTATGTAATCATACGTACAGTTTTGAGGATTGATGACACCGCTACTTCTCTTTCTTGTGGAGTCACACAAGGTTCAGTTCTCTCTTCAATTTTCTCTTTAGTCTCTTCCAGCATCCAAACCTAGTAAATCAAGGTAGTGCAAATACACCTAATGGTGGTGAAAGGCAGTACTCTGATATGAGCAAAAAGGGAATAGAGGGGTTTGATCAAGAGAGAAGCATCATTAAAGCATTAGAAGAGGGGAGGAGTTAACAAATAATATGAGCTGGAACAGATATGCTGGAATTGACAATGAGAGTTGTGGGGAGGCCAGAATGTCTGGAGAAGCTTGAATTTTCTGCAGGCCAACTGGAGAAGTCATTACAGGTATTCACGTGCCTGGAGATGTGCTCCCGTATATGTGATTTCAGCAGTACTATTGAGATCAGATTGCATCGTGATACAAGTCAAGGTACTTCTCTGACTCTGAAAAAAACACTTCAAGAGGTGGCATCTCTAGGAGTGACAGCCTTTGTAACTGTTAAGAGGGACTTGTACTGTATAGACTAAGTAGCAAAATTCTTTGATAACTTTTATTATGAGGGTTCCTTGCCTTTCTTCATTAGTTGTTAGAATATATTTCTATAATCCACACATGTCTGTGTATTATAGATTGTATACAATTAATTCATTGCATTTGGACATTTGTTTTCAAATGAAGCTAACCCATACACTTATTACACAAAATAATTAATATGAAATTCTGAAGAGAATGTCTGTGGAGAAAGGTGAGCATTTAGGACATTAAATACCAAATGAACAAATGTGCTCTTCTGGATCTTAAAGTGATGGCTGAGATTATTCATCTTTTATCTGATGCTTCTAAGTATTTTCCATTGGTTATTTCAAGTGATGAAGTTTGAAAGGGCAGGTTGTAAGCTGGTTCTTCAACACTCTTGTCAAGCATATTACTCCATTCACTGAAATTTGTGTTGTCACTGCAACAGTGAATATTCACTTGTAAATGAAATAGCAGTTTCTTGTGTAGTGTATAGCTGTGGCAAGAGACAAAAGTGCCTTTTGATAAATATGTGTTTCATGTTTTCTTGCTGGCAGGGTAGCTCATGTTCTTGAAGCCCCTAGTAATTTGTCTCTGTGGATGACTGTCTTTGGTCATCACTGTAATACCTGCAAGCTGACATCAAGCTGAACTCCCAGGCAGAGCAGAAAGCAAGGAATATACGGAGATCATGTATGGTAACGCAAAGTGGAGTACCTCTTCTGTCATCTTTGAAGAAAGATGCATTGTACTTCTTTTAAACAGCTATTGAAGCTTTGAAGAAGAAGAAAATTGGGATTGGAATATCCATAAAGAACTAGTCACAGCTGTGGATTTTTATTCCAGATAGCCAGAGGAGGTTCAGCACCTTTGAAAGTATTAAACAAAACCAGCCTTGCTTGTTTTAGCTCTATTTGAAATGCAGACAGGGGGAAAAAAATCAATGTTTGCTAAATGAGAGAGAATAAAATTGGCTTTAAGAGTAAAATATCTTCTTGGGGAGCATCAAAATAGTAGCATGGAAAAACAAAACAAACTGTCCTCTTATAGAAATACTATAATATGCCTTTCATCAAGCAAAGCCATGAGATAAGAAGAGGGTTCCTTAACTGATATAATTGTCATTGTTTAATTTAAACCAGTAGATTTTTAATGCTTGCATCACGAAAGAATCTCCCAATTCTCCTTTGTTTTTCTTCATCTTCTTCTGCATCTCTCATTTGCATTCTCAGATGTCAGTGAAATGCTAGGCTTTGATCTTGCACATACTTAATCATTTGCTTTAAGCAAGTCCTTAGTCTTTTGAATCTGATTTACATTTGAACCAACACTGTTATACATTGTTTGAGCACTGAAAACGGACCAGGAACCCCATGAAAACACTTCCGTTCAGGCTGTTCTATAGCCTGTCTTTAGAAGGAGAAGATGAAGTCTTCAGTGTAAAGGAGAGCTTTTGGTTCATGGACTTCATTGTCAGTCTTGCATACTTTCAGTACAGATGATTTGAGGACTTGGGGTGCTGGCTTACTAAGTTCACTAGAGGGTTGTGGTGGTTCTATGCACGTTATTACTAAGATTCGTAAGAACACTCCTAACACTCCTATGGTGCACATTGAGTTGTCTGTGTAGTCTGAATTGTAGTGATAGGAGCCAGAACAGAAAGACTTTCTAGATTCAAGGACTATAAAATCCTGATCCCATACTAGTTGTTCTTTTATGCTTTCCATTTTACTGAAGATCTAGCAGGTTATTCTCTTTCCTCTAATAGACTTTGCAATACTTACTTTGTGCAAGCTATTCTTACATTTTCTGAAAAGAAAAGCCTTTAGATTCTTCCATAGTCTTCATCAAACATTACTGATGCAGCAAAATCTTTAATTGGATTCTTTTTCTTTTAAGTGGAATGATCAGAAATTGGTTTTTTTTGTAAATAATAATGAAGTAAGATGGTATGGAAAAATTATGATTCTAAAAGAGAAAAGTCACCATAATAGAGATACTTTAAAATGAAAACTATATTATTGTAATGTAAATTATTCATAGGTTATCAAGTTTAGATGAGGTTTGTGAACCTCACTTTGTTATGGTTCTTTAATATAACTTTAATGTTTAAATCTATGATGCAGGGAATGAAATTCTACTCAGGGAAACCATTCTGATTTCTGTATAATTGGAAAAGTTTATGTATTCAGTGAGCTAGTAGTACTGAGAGCAGCCATTGATCTCCATGGCTTTGTAATGCCACATTATAACGTGGGGCACAGACAAGGAAGTACTTGGACAAGTAGTACTCTTTTAGGAGAAGAACACGCTGCAGCTGTTCTAGTCTGTAACTTGCTGCCAATAAAAGGGATGATCAGGAAGGTTCTCAGCTTCTGTTACCTGGTAGGTGCAATTGGTTGTACTGAACTGCTGTCTTCTTTACCTTCACTTTACTCACATTTCTTTTTTATGGCTTCTTTTGCTAATTCAGCTTATTTAACTTCTGTTTTTTCCTTCAACCTCTTTGGTGCTCATGTGGTCATTGAATTCTCTTTGTCACTGCCTTTTGAGTATATAGTTTGATCTCAAATACAACTTCACCGTGTAAAGCTATTCCTTCAGTAATCCTTGAGCTACAAATCTCCCAAGGTTTTATTAATTTCCAGAGTTCCTGAGAACTTCTCTGCAGCTCTTCTGGCTGTGTAAAGTTCTTTAGAAAGTCAGAGGGCATGAATGTCTAAAGTGTTGGCATCTCTAGTTAATAACCAAGCAGTTGCTGAAGTGAGTTATTTCAATACCTCATGAGCCTTCAGCTCCTTCAACTCTTTATACTTGAGCAGTGGAAAATATGGGCTTTTCCACAGTTTTTTTGTTTCCTCTTGTTCTATGCGTTAGAAGATAAGCAAAACCTTATTGCAATGAGTCTGAGGAATTGCAAATGAGTCCTAGCAAGGTGTGTTCAAATAAGTGTAATTAAATCATGTAGTCAGGATTAAGCCTGTATTCTCTTTCTGTGTTTGTTTGCTCCATCTTTTCTTCATCCTCTCAAAATGTTTCTCCTGTTTGTATTCATAGTCCCTTCGGCAACATTTCCTCAGCTTCTAGGCCCTTACTGGCTGTCTCAGACAAATTTTTCATTTCTTTGACTTGTTTCTCAGTTTGTCTGTCTGTGTTTCTCATCTATTTCAACTGTGTCTCTCAAAGCCTTCTGGCAGTACTTTTCAGCTTTTCCCACTGCATTTCTTGGTACTCTGAGGCAGGATCTTTCAGTTCCATCAGCACGGAATCTTTGTTTCTTCAGAAGTAATCCAGTCTTTTTTTAGCTCAAGCTAGTGCTTTTCTGGTGTTCTAAGCTTCCTGCTCAGCTCTTTGGTCATCATCCTGAAATTTGTGGAACACAAAATATGTGGAGAAGAAGTAAGAGTAGCCTCTTTGTTTGGAGTTCTTACGGTTGTCGAGGACAGAAAAAAATTATTTCATTTGGACACGACGAGAGTTCTGTCTTTACTCCAGAGCAGTATTCTGAGTAGAACGTGCACACTAACAGAAGAATATCTTACAGCAAATTTATTAGTAAAAATGTACAAAATGCTGTTATTTAAAACATAATTTAAATGAGATTTTTCAAAGTTTAAGTCGTATTTTAAGCATAAAATACTCTCTTTTGAACTCAGATCATAAATTGTAGTGGATTTTGGGGGGGCCTGACTAACCCGTGTTCTTTCATGCTAATTTAAATTTGAGGTAATATTCAAACAGTTTACTGTTCTGCTGAGTTCTTAAAGAATGGCAGACTACTAAATTTGGAAAGGTAATTTGCTAAACCCCATAAAAAAGAATGCTGAAATGTTGTATCAGTTTTGGATAGTTATAGCTTCTTGTGCTATTGGGAGAATGAAGTTTTATTTATGTTGATGCATTCTGTTTCGTTTAGTTCCACGACTTGTTCAACATGGAGTTGAAAAACCAGGAAAGCTGACTCTCCTTTATCAGTTTATGTTGAAGAACTAAATTTGAGGGGGTGAGATTTATTAGTTCAGAAGTCAGAAAGGGCATACTGACTAAAGAAATTGGTTTAATTCATACCCTATAGATAGCAGCAATGGGCGATACATCAACAGAATGGTTGTACTGCAACTCCTGATGTAGGTAGTTTTACATTACAGATTATTAGATGTTGATGCTATTGCTTTATTTGTTGTAATACTCTTGTTCCTGGGTCTTTATTATCCTGCCTGGTTTGGCTTCCCTCCAAGCCCATTTCCTAGTCAAGAGCTGACCAATACTGCATTAATGTGTCTGGAGTGAGGTCCCCAACTGGGAATGCTGGGTTGAGGGACTGTGCTGGAAGAGACAGGTGATGAGAGGAGGACCATACTCACAGACTACAGTGCCAGCTTGCACTGAAGTCTCTAGCATAGGGTGGAGTTCCTGTGGATCATGTCTTGGCCATAGGAAAATGAGCTTAGAATAGAATCATAGAATCATTTAGGTTGGAAAAGACCTTTAAGATCATCAGGTCCAACCGTTAACTTAACACTGCCATCCCACCACTAAACCATGTCCCTAAGCACCATGTTTACTCGTCTTTTAAATACCTCTAGGGATGGGGACACAACCACCGCCCTGGGCAGCCTGTTCCAATTTCTTCCCTTTCAGTGAAGAAATTTTTCCTAATGTCCAATCTAAACCTCCCCTGGCGCAACTTGAGGCCATTTCCTCTCGTCTTATTGCCCATTACCTGGGAGAAGAGACCAACACCCACCTGGGTACAGCCTCCTGTCAGGCAGTTGTAGAGGGCGATAAGGTCTCTCTTCAGCCTCCTTTTCTCCAGGCTGAACAACCCCAGTTCCCTCAGCTTCTCCTCATAAGACTTGTGTTCCAGACCCCTCACCAGCTTCATTACCCTTCTCTGGACATGCTCCAGCACCTCAATGTCCTTCTTGTAGTGAGAGGCCCAAAACTGAACTGAATTTGAGGTGCGGCCGCACCAGTGCCAAGTACAGGGGCACGATCACTTTCCTACTCCTGCTGGCCACATTATTCCTGATACAAGCCAGGATGCTGTTGGTCTTCTTGCCACCTGGGCACACTGCTGGCTCATATTCAGCTGTCTGTCAACCAGCACCCTCAGGTCCTTTTCTGCCAAGCAGCTCTCCAGCCACTCTTCCCCGAGCCTGTAGCGTTGCACGGCGTTGTTGTGACCCAAGTGCAGGACCCGGCACTTGGCCTTGTTAAACCTCGTACAATTGACCTTGGCACATTGATTCAGCCTGTCTAGGTTGGTAAAGAGTATAGAGAAGAGTGAAGAAGAATCACCCTGACTCCACCTGTAACCTTCAGGTAGGAGGCACGTAGCCTCCAGCATTGATTCACCAAAAAATGCCTTAGAAGCAGCACCTTGCCTATAGGTTTAGATATGGAAGTATGTTGTGTGCATCACGTTAAATCCAGCATGGTCTGTCTGCATAGATATGTCTAGAACTTCCTCTTCTGTCCAGAACACAGACTTCGACTGAGTCCCTACCTATAATAATTTTGTCTAGGAAGCAGAACCAATTAGCGCTAAAATTGCCACTGTCTTGTCTTTTTTCTTCAGGTGAAACGTAATAATAACAAGGACATTCAGGTGACATAAATTCACCAATCATTTAATCAGTTTTTTAACCATACTCAGAAGCCAAACTTTGGAAAAATGTACAATTAATCTCTGATTTGCTCAAATTTACGAGTTTACCATAAAATACTGGTATTACGCCTATGTGGAGATGGTTAAGTCATTGTGGTGTCTCAAGAGTGATTGCTTTGGGTTTTTTAGATTGCCTAATTACTTTCCTTATTTTTTCATTCTTTTACGGAACTGTAGAAAGCGTGCCTCTATCCTCAGTAAATCCTTGCCTGGAGTGACAGCAATACGCTGCCTTGGCCATCCTACCTAAAAGCATTGATTACTTTCTGAAAGACTTCAGTTCTCTGGCAGTCATGGGACATATTTTCTCTGATAACAACCTTTTTGTTGTTGGTATAGACAGTATCTAGCTCTGGATTTTGTTCCCTGCCTATCTGTCAGTTAATCCAGAGCACTTGTCTGATTTCCTAAAACTACAAAGATATGAACTAGGATGCGTACATTTGTAACACACACACACACACACACACACACACACACACACACAGAGAAATCTCTTTTATATCTTCTGGAACTAAGGACACATTTTCTGACCTTTTTTTTAACAAAAAGCAAGATCTCTTTGAAGCAGGTTAAGCAGGTTATCTGTCCTATATTAGGGAATTCCTTCTCTGCTTGAATATTGACTTCCAAATTTTTGTTAGTGCCTATGATAGTCGTCTCCAGTTTTAACCATATGTTGATTTCATGCATGAGTGTATGGACTGTGACAGGATGCGCCCGTGAATGCTGAGGGAGCTGGCTGATGTCATTGTGAGGCCATGATGACTGGGACAGGTATCTGAGGAAAGCAAATGTCGCTCCTGTCTTCAAGAAGGGCGAGGAGGAGGACCCAGGGAACTACAGGCCAGTCAGCCTCACCGCAGTGTCTGGGAAGGTGGTGGAACAACTGATCTTGGAAAGCATTTCCTGGCCTATGAAGGACAATACAGTGATTGGGAGCAGTCAGCATGGGTTAATGAAGGTCATCCTCAACCAACCTGATAACCTTCTATGATGAAATGACTGGCTTGGTAGATGAGAGAAGAGCAGTGGATATTGTCTACCTGGGCTTTAGTAAGGTTTTTGTCATGATCTCCCATAAGATCCTTTTAGAGAAGCTGATGAAGTATGAGCTAGATGAGCAGACAGTGAGGTGGATTGAAAACTGGCTGAACAGCTGGGTCCAGACAGTGATGATTAGTGGTAGGAAGTCTTAATTAGAGGCCAGTCACTAGCAGTTTACCCAAGGGGTCAGTGCTGGGTCCAGTCCTGTTCAACATCCTCATTAATTATCTGGATGGTGGAGCAGGGTGTACCCTCAGCAAGTTTGCAGATGACACAAAACCGGGAGGAGTGGCTGATACACTGGAGGGTTGTGCTGTTGCCCAGAGGAAGCTTCACAGGCTGGAGAAATGGACTGACAGGAACCTCATGAAGTTCAACAAAGGGACTGCAGAGTCCCGTGCCTAGGAAGGAACAACCTAATGCACCACTATATGCTGGAGGCCAAGCAGCTGAAAAGCAGCTTTTCAGAAAGGAGCTGGTGGACATGAAGTTGACCCATGAGCCAGCACTGTGCACTCAAAGCAAAGAAAGCTAACAATGTCCTGGGCTACATTAGGAGGAGTGTTGCCAGCAGGTCAAGGAAGGTGATCATTCCCCTCTTCGCAGCACTGGTGAGGCCACGCCTGGAGTGCTGTGTCCAGTTCTGGCCTCCACAGTACAAGAGACACATGAACATACTGGAGAGAATCCAGTGAAGGGCCATGAGGACGATTAAGGGACTGGAACATCTCTCCTGTGAGGAGAGGCTGGGAGAGCTGGGACTGTTCAGAAGAGAAGGGTCGTGGGAGAATCTCATCAACGTGTGTAAGTACCTGAAGGGATGGTGGAAGGAAGAGGGCACCACAGTCTTTCTAGTGGTGCCCAGTGACAGGACGAGAGGCAATGGGCACAAACTGAAACACAGAAGATTCTCTCTGAACATCAGGAAACATTTTTTTTCAGTGTTTCAGAATGACTAAGCACAGGCACAGTTGCCCAGAGATTGTGGAGTCTCAATCCTTGGAGCTATTCAAAAGCCTGGGCAACCAGCTCTAGGCAGCCCTGCTTGAGCAGAGGGGGTGGAGAAGATGACCTCCAGAGGTCCCTTTCAATCTCAACCATTCTGTGATTCTGTTAGAGCACTTCACTGATACCATGTTAAAAGTACTTGAGGAATTTAGTTTTGTTTCCTGTCCTACTGTTTCTGAATTGGCTGTGGGATTACAGGGACATCTCTTCATTTAACTCTTTCAGTTCTTGTTGCCTTTTCATGGACTTCTCCCATGTCGGTAAATGGGATTTCTCAGTAGTGCTTACAGTAATTACTAATGAAAAGAAGTACATTTGGCACAAATTTGGTCACCTAATCCATTATTCTAGGGCATCTCAGTATCTTTTCTGTTGGCTAGACATGATGATAACGCTGTCCTTGCGGCTTGCCTGTGTATCTTTGTGTATTAACAGCTCTCCATGCTTCCAGTGCAGTACTTCCATTGTATACCCCTTATGCTTTTTTCTTTGGTTTAGTTTTAGTTTGGCATTTTTTTAATCTTTCCAAAGTTGTCCAAAGCCTCTTGCCACTCTCTCTTCCTCGTTTTTCCCTGATGAAGTATTACTGTCTAAAACTTGATACCGTCTGTGCCATCACAAGATGAATGTATAACCTTTGCAAATGGCATCTGCCAGAATTTTGCGTATTTGTCTAACACAGAAATATTTGAAATATCTCCCCTTGTAGGCAATAAAAGAAAGTTCCAGTTTTACATGGGTTCTTCCTTCTCTGAAAGCGAGGGAAGACAGATCTTCTTTACGTTGTCTTACTTGTTAGATCCTGCAGTTTGTCTTACTCTGCTCTCGGTCTTCCAGACCAGTGAGGCTGCAAGGAGGATCGGTTGCTGCAAGCCCACTGCTGTCCCAAAGTGGTTCATTACTGGTGCATTACACTGCATTACTGGTCTCAGTTAGCAGTCAGTAATGAGCTGCATACATTTTATTCTATTTAGATCTTTGTATGGTGCAGGTAAAGTTTGATACAGAATGTAAGCTCCAGTGGAGGACATGTTACATATTGAAAAATGCAAATGAATTAACAAGGGGAGGGGGAAATGTTTTTATCCCCTCATTGAAGTCATTGAAATAAGAAGCTGCTTACCAGCCAGTTTAGTATGGAAGATAATTTCTAGTCTAGCAAACAGATATTTGCATATCTAAGGAAGTCAACAAACACTATTAAGAAAAACGGACAGACTGTATCTCAAAAATGGGAGAAACAGAATGATTCAGGATGAAAGATTGTTTGTTTAGATCCCGGGAACATTTCAAAGGTGAGCTTGCTAAAAGCCTGTTGTGGTTTAACCAAGGGACGTGCAGGAATATGAAGATCTAAGAGGGAGTAGAGGAGTGCACCTGAAAGTGCTCTGTGAGAAGTTGATCTCTTGCAGATGAATTCTCAGACCAGAACTTCCGAATAATTTTTCAATGATAGGGAAAACACGATACATAAGGTGTGCACAAGGCCTGGAGCCGTGATTGCCCACTTTTCAGTGCCAGGTCAATATGGATGGAAACGTGGATCAGTGTAAATACATTAAACATAGATTTTTGTCTATTCGGTGGTAACTTTTGTAAGCATTTGTTACAGCGGTGTCTGTTCCGAAAGTTATTGATAAAATTTGTTACTGATTTTTGACCTCTTGACATAAATGTGATTTAAGGGATCTAACAAGGCATATTTTATACAAAAGTGTAGTGATACCATACCTTGGGGCATTTGTGTGTCATAAAAGTACCCAGGAAATACTAATAGGAGTTGGTGTTGCTGTCATCATCCCCTTTGTCAACATAGTCACTCCATCGGTGGAGGGAAGAGATTTAATCCATCAACCTTCCAGTATTCCCCCCCACTGAAGAGGACTGTCACTTGTCCAGGCTGTCGTTGCCTGTGCAGCTCCACATGTTCTCTGAGCTCGGCATGATTTTCTGTCTCGGGTTTCTTTCCTGGTGGGATATTGGATTATCAGTCTGTCGTGGTTTAACCCGGCTGGCAACTCAGCACCACGCAGCCGCTCGCTCACTCCCCCCCCCCTCCCTCCGTGGGGGGGGGGGGGGAGTCGGA
>NW_009260774.1:1819992-1839466 GCF_000687185.1 Egretta garzetta
GTCCCCGAGCCGCGAGCGACCGACCGAACTAACTAACCCCCCCCCGAGCATGACGTTATATGGTATGGAATAGCTCTTTGGTCAGTTTGGGTTAGCTGTGCTAGCTGTGCTCCCTCCCAGCTTGTTATGCACCTGGCCGAGCAGGAGAAGCTCAAAAAGTCCTTGAGTAGTCTGAGCACTACTTGGCAACAGCTGAAAACATCAGTGTGTTATCAACATTCTTCTGGTACTAAATCCAAAACACAGCACTATGCTAGCTACTATGAAGAAAATTAGCTCTATCCCAGCCGAAACCAGGACACAGTCTTACTCGCTGTGTCAGAGATCCGTCTGATCTCTATAAACTTTGTTCTGGACTGGGTGACTCCTGTTGTTTGTTAGGCTCTGCTTTTCATTCTTTCTGAGTCTCCCAGTAGCCCGTCACAACCTCTTCTGTTCTCGGCTCGTGTTGTCTCCTTGCCAAACTTCAGCAGTACAGTTGTTCGTAACAGTCAGCAGCCTCTCTTTAGCGTGTCACTTTTCTTTTGTAACTTCAGATTAAAAACATATCTTTCTAGACTTTTATTTTTACATGGTTTGCAGTATTCTTCCATTTTTGTAACACATTTTCATTGTATGGGTTCTACTCTCTGAGTTAATTGAAACTATTAAACACTTCCCAGTATATCTGAAACTATAACTGTCAGAAATAAGGCTACTTTCTAATTATTGTCTTTCTCTTCAGTAGTACCTATTGCTTCCAGGTGCAAAATAAAACACAATTTCCATCTCTTCCCATTGTTTTCCATGCTCAGAGAGATTTCAGCTCTACTGGAAGGTTTCAGCTACTCTTTTCCATCCTGTTTATTTCTTTTAATTATTTTTTTTTTCCCCCTGCTGATATTCATGTGGGGTTCAGTAATAACTCTGCATCATAGATACTTTAAAAAGACCCTCTTTGTTCAGAGGCATACTGCTGCCTACCTCGGTGTACTGGGATGTGGGCTGAGCAGAGCCCATTGCTCAGCCTTCCTGCGCCAGGGAAGTGAAGCTTCTTAGAGGTTCAGGTCCTGCTGCTGCATTTGACTGTGGGAAATCTGGACTAGCTGTGTAGAAGGATGATTTTTTTTTCTGTCACAATCTTGCACGCCTGCTTTTTAACAGTGATTTTTCACCTGTGTTGGGTAATGACACAGCACATTGCTGGCAGCCTGTGCCCATGCTGACCTGGAACAGAATGAAGGAGCAAATTCACTTAGCTGAATTCCTTCAGGATATCAAAATGTAACAAGAAGTTCATTTTGTCAGCTTTGACATTCACATTTTGGTCCCACCGGTCCATCGGGGTGTTCCTGTGAGCCTCTTGTAGGGGTGAATATGTGACAAGACTTAGTTTAATCGGTTACGTCCTCAGGCATGAGTCGGGAGGGGAGAGCGTGGGCTTGCATGAGAACAGAATGAGTCCTCTGTTATTGGTTTTCCTCTAGCATTCAGGATGATGGGGTTTTTTGTGATATGTCACAGAAGGTTATTGATTCTGTATTAAATAAACTGTCAAACAGACAGATACGTGCTGTCTTTTATCAGAAAAGTGCTCTGATAATTTATTTAAACTCTTATGCTAACAAATCAGCAAGGGGAGAGCAAATATTTTTATTAAGATAGTAAAAATTTATCCTAATGTAATATTTTCTAAAGAATTTATATAAGAAGGTAAGATAAAACCTTATTTTAGGGCTTAGAAACATATTAAACCCAGTATCTCCGGAGCTATCCAGGAGAGTCCATTCATATTCCTTCTTCTTACTCTGGAGGAGAGGAAAAGAGAAACAGATAAAGTCCCCACAAAAACATTGCCTTCAGATGTAGTATGTATGGTTAGCTAAAATATAATTTTATTTCCAGGTGGAATGTTTTGATACATATTTTTGAGATGTTGGTAATGTGAGACACCTGCCTGTCTTCCCAAAATTCCTATTTCTACCTTCCCTGCTAAACTGTGCCCATCCCATCACCTGTGAATACGATCTCACTTTAAAGCAAACACAAAAGAGGTAAATGTGGGTATATAGAGTGTTGTACTAATGGAAACATTCATGTCTTTATTACAGTGGTGCAAATCAGTTTTATGTATGGCAGATGAAAGGATTTATTTTACCTCATTGTTATAATTCTTAAGTAGTGTGGATTTCTGGAGTTTTTTGTATACTTGCACCTCGGTTTTGCGGCGAAGGGAAGGAACACGGCAGTGGCTCTTGATCATTTTCTTTGCGGCAATATTCATACTGGAAGTGCTCAGTAATCAGCGGCGTGTTGTTTTCAGCCGTAGAATCCTCATGCTCTATTAACTGTGGTGGTAGGAAAATGGCTGTTGGCAATTTTCCATCATGTCAATGCTCTTAGTATTTACGTTAGAAACAGTATTTATGAAGGCAACAAAAGTCTTTCTTGTTTTTTCCTTTCTCCAGATCTTTCGGTGTTGAGAGTTGGAATGTATTTTCTCTGTTCATCTGTTGTGTATACACTGCAAGGGATGCGCGTACAGTACAAGTAGCAGAAACCTGACCTGATTTCAGTCTGTGTCTCGGTCCGTTCCGTGCAACTCTATGTTCTAATGTACCTCTAAGAAAAGTTTGGAATACTCACATTAGACTGAAGGCTGGGAGAAAAGGTTTTTATTTATAAAGAAACTTTATGAAAGTTTTTTTTTTTTTCCTTGTTTGTTACTGCGCAGCAATTCATAATGATCTGTCCAGGTTATTATTTAAAAGAAAGGCATTGTTCATGTACAGATCGATACAACCAAGATGATACATAATTCAGCCTGAATGGGCCATTGCATTCATTTTTCATTTTAACATTGAATCATTTGATATACTTTGAAATAACAAAGCGATGATCTATAGTTTGGGGTTATGAAAATTGAAAGCAGTTTAATAATATGCATGTCAAATAAAATCAACTGGTTTCTATTTTATTTTCTTAAACTGTAAACTAGCCATCACCCAGTGTTGAGGCTCAGTTGCTTGAAAAAATAGCAAAGCTTTTCTTTTTATATTACTGCTTATTCGCCCCCCTTACCTTCCCCAGCTTTCTCTCCCACATTTCTTTTCCCTCTTGGATTCTTTAGTATTCACATGGCATTAAACGTCTGCTATTCATATCAAACACTCTGGAAATCCATCCATTGTTTATGTCAGTTAATGTTAAGTAATACTTTGTACAGCAATAAGAAGCAATGAAAAACCCAGCAATAAACTGCTGTGTGTCAGTGATTTCTCCTCAGGGTCTGCAACAAGCCATTTGATTTGACTGAAATAATGGCAAACAGTTTTAGACCTTTGCATTAACTCGGCAGGCTAACGTCCATGTGGGTTGTTAAGTGTCATGCTTGCAGAAAGGATATTGGTCCCCGAGATAAAAACTGATGGGTGCCAGAGTAAGCGTTTGGGTAAACAGAAATGTTAGTCGAAGATTTCCCGTGGGGCTGTCATCCAGGTTGTTTGCGACTTCTGTGTGTTTGAAAACGAGAGAAGATAGAAGAATACCGTTAAGTTGTAGTTTAAATAAAAGTAATAGTTAAAAGACAGCTCATTTAGGGTACCTAGATCCTAAGTGCCCAAAAATGAGACACTGAAACGGTTTAGTTTTCAGGAAGCATGCACTTAGCTTTTTCTGAAAATCAGGCATCTCAAAGTGTCTCAGGGTGAACGTGCAAATCCGTTAGTTGTGTTTCGTTCTGCTGTTGCAGTCAGTTGGAGACCTTCCTCTTGGCTTCAGAGAGCTTCCCCCGAGCCCTGAGAGGTTTGGCTTTTTTGTTGTTCTCCCCCCAGCTTTTTAAGGGGATGAAAGTATATACAAGGAAAACTTAGCTTTCCAGCACAAACTTCTCTGTCGTATACTAAGCAAACAGTGCAGAGAAGTAAGTTTTTCAGTTGCCAGTGTAGATATTTCTTACAAGTACTGTTATCAGTAGTTCTTTATCAGTAGAAAACTTGGATATTTCTTACAATAACTTCTACTTGACTTAATGGTTTTTAACCAGAGCTGTCACTTTTTGTAGTTGGCTTGTTCCTTAAAATTTGTATACATCATTAAATGGTATTCTGTTACAGAAAAGCATCTTCCACTTATTCTTAGTAAAATAAATGGTTTTTTTTTATTAAGGAATCTGAGTAGCAGAAATATAAACCCTTTTAGTTCTTTTCTTTTTTTTTTTTACAACAACATTCATTTAGGAAATTGCACAAGACCTTTAGAGAGATTTAATAAAGCTATTGATTGCATTATGCAGCATTAGGAAAGGGCAAAACCATACTTCAGCTTTTCATTTGTCAAGACTAAAATAAACTGATATTAGTGTATGCTTTCTCTTAATTTGTTGGAATTGTTGTTAAAAAAGTGGAATACCTATTAGGAAGAAATCTATACCTAAAACCTTGAAGAAAGCCTCTGAAGAAATGAATGAAAATAAAATGAAAGGCACATCAGTCATTTTTGTAATAAAAATAAGGATTCTAAGGGAAAAACAGGGAGTTCATGAAGTGAACAGTTAATCCCTGTGTGCCTCCTGGTTTTATTAAGGAAAATATATGTGTAAAGATGCTCGACAGAAAATTCTTGTTTCTCACTGTATGTTCTCATTTACAAGTTGCAGTGTTTCAGGGCACTCAGATATATTTGGGAGACTTACCATGTATGATAACAGAAAATTTGCAGAAATTGTTGACACGGTTAGTTATTCTTTCCCCCCCACCTCACCCCCCCAGTAGGTGTGTTTTATCTTCTACCTTGAGTATTAGAAATTTAGTAGTCGTGTGTTCTGCAGGATCTAGTCCTTGGTTACATTTCAACCAGCAGCTTAAACCAAATAAAATTGTGGTACATAATATCAGTAAATGAGTTCATGCATGTGGATGTCTGTTTTTCTTTCTGTGTTTATACACACACTCAGATTGATATCTATAGTAAGGTTGTGTGGCTGATATACTGGCATCCCCATCAGACTTCAAACTGAGGTGGTTAAACGTAGTGGGATCACAGTGATGGAAAAAGTGCTTTGATGTTTGTAAAAGAGTAGGATGATAAAGGAGGGGGGAAGGACCCCCAAATTCAGGGTACATTTCATGAGAGAATTGGGTCTTGTTTCTCATTTAATCCTACTCAGTTCTAACCCTGCTCTCTTTTAAAGAGTGATGTTCCCAGTTTTGTGGTTTGGGGAATTCAGCGGTTTTTAAGGGTGCCTAGAAAATACTATAACTGAGTGGGGGAAAAGGAAAAATAGTATCATTTGTTCAAATTGCACAGATCCTAAGTTCGTAGATAAAAAAACCCATGGAGTGTTGATTCTCTTTGTGACCAACTTAGGTGTTAAATTGCTAATTTGTATTTTGTACTATGAAGACACTTGCTAATAATGTCAGACAATTATATTTTGATGTAAGCTCACATAGTTATGATGCCTTAATTAAACGTTTGGAAATAAAAGAAGCTGTTGAGCTACGTGCAGTTTTTGTAACTTGAAATGTTTTTCATGATATTCACACAGAAATATATTTAAAAACCGCCCAAATGCTATCCTTGCCTTCGAATAATTGTGCCAGTAATGTATGGTAGTGTGAAGTTCCAACACGTTTTTGTCCTGATGGCTTTCCTGGTGATTTTATTTTAGCTGTATAGTTTTTACTTCTTGGTCATGAATTTAGTCTCTGTGAAGGCCAAGAGGTGGAAACCCTCTATTATTCCAGCAGTACACAGGATTCTCTGCACTGCTGTATCAGGAAATCTCAAGTAACAGTTTTATGATGTATGAGGATATTATTCTCTGCAAGCAATAACACGCATTTCTATTTCCCCAGCAATATCCACATAATCAAACATTCACAAGTGCTTTACAAAGAATTTAATTAAATAGTGTGCAGAGTGACTGGATGCAGCATGCACACAAGCTGTTATATATTCAGTAGTTCACATTTTGCAGTTAGCGCAGAACACTTTTGAGCAGTAATATGTGTGAATGATATTTCTATCAAAATGTGTATCGTCACCCCTCCTTTTGTACCTTGCACCTTAAAAATCATGCAAAAACCTTAACAGATGTCACCTCCAGGAGCACAGGGTACCTTCCTCAGCGCTGTAATGGTGTGATAAACAGAGGGAAATACAAATTCTCCTGTTGAGACTTGAACATCAGACATTGTTCCTCTGAAATCAAACGTTTATGACTCCCCAGAGAAAGATACAGATTATTGTGTCTTTTACCACAAAACTAGGCGTGTTTGGAATTTTATCTGAAGGTAGTAGAAATCCGTGGCGCAATCAAGACCAACCACTGAAGAAGTTCATTTCTAAATTAACACCAAGACTTGGACATTCGGATTTTAGACATGGAGAAGGAGAAGCAAAAGATTTCTCATTTTGCGATGATCAGTATGTTCAGAGTCCATCCTGTCAGTCACTGGAGATTGAGAAAGTCTCATTGTTGGCGTTAAAGTGCAGCCCATCAGAGCTTGCACTAGGGAAAGGTAGGAGCGTGTTCCTATGCCGTAGTACGCTTCTTGATTCATTCAGCGTTATTGGTATGCTCATGTCACCTGCAGGATTAGCATTCTGGAAACCAACAGGGTTATCTATTACGTTTTGTTTTGTCTATTCAGAAAAGCCCTTTAAGCATTAGCCGATGAATGAGAGGAGTTTCCAGGCTTGCAGAGCCACGGGGCTGTGTTGGATAAAAGTGATTTAGAATATCCCTCTGCAGTTGTCTACCTGCAAGGCTGTTAGCCGTCCATCAGATTGGAAGGTTTTATTGGTATGTCAGTGCTATAAAGTATCAGTGTAAACCAGCAGACCGATACCAGAGACACAAATAGTGAAAGACAGTCTATAATTGCCCGTAAAGGTGTTTAGTATGAGACCTCACCCTAGTTTCCCAGCTCCACAGAGTTATTCCAGTTTATTACTGGCTGACGCTGGCAAAATCTGTCCATTAGGGCTGGCAAGAAAGTCCAAAAACTACAAATGAACCCCAAGGAGAGAAACAAAGGGATCTGTTAAAAGTAGGGAACTGGTTTTACTTTCATGCTGGTTCTGTTTCAGTGTTGCTCTGCTTATATGAGGGGTATTGCTGGAAACTTAATTGTTGTACCTAAGGACAGAGTCTCTCTGTGTCCTTCTGAGGATGCCTTTTGGAGGAAAGTTTAAGCGCTCTGGGGAGAAGTTACAGCTTTCTTTACCGACTTAATGGGAGAGATCCCTGTTCAATGTTAATAAAGATTTGCCATTAGCTTCAGTGATTTCACCCAGTAGCCTTTGTGTCCTTTTTTTTTCATCCTTATCCCTTCTTTGTATAGCAGACATGCGTTTTTCATTTTGCATGTCATTTATAACAAATTGCAGTTATTCTAAAAAATTAGTACAGTTTGAGCTTCAACTGAAGAAGAAAAGGAGAGCATGTAATTTCAAATTTACTGGCATGTCTAATCTTGAACACCATGTTTTGGATTTTTGCTTTATTTCCTTTAATTAGGCTCTTGTTCTAGTGTCTGCCTTTATGTAAAATATTTATTCTTTACCATTTGTAGAATGTCTCTGCAATTTGGGTATTTTCAGTTGGCTTGTATTTGGAAGTAGCTGTGCTAGGGGAAGCACCCTCTCTGTGCTTCCCCTAGAAGGCTGGTATTTTTACACTTCTTACAGCAGGCCCTTTTTGGGAGTGCTGGAATATATCCAAGTTCTCCACTCCTGATATTTCGGTGGCAACTTCCTTTGAATCCTGAAGTGGAGCTCCTGCTGTCAGGTTGTTCTCCAAGCCAATTCCACCACACATATCAGCAAGCCAAAACAGACAAACCTAGGAGATGTATCAGTGCTGCGATATAGTTTAGAGTATTAGTTAGAATAAGCAGGTCAGAATTTTTCTTCCTCAGGTTAGGAAGTCAGCCCAGAGACCTTTCATCCCACCCAGTGAAGTACCACCTAGATATACTTGTGTTAACTGCGAATGAGCTAGCTTCAGAACCAGAATTAATAGAGCCAAATGAGAGGAGTATGGCAGCCAGGCTAATTAATTAAGAACCCAGGCTAATTAGCTTGACTGGAGGGAGCACCATGCTGATGTGACAGCGTAGCTTCCAAAATTCTGGCTGATTTGTACACAGGTTGCACTGGGCTTCTTGTAGACATGCAAGTTGTTTCTGGGCTCTTTCAGATGTTTTTGCCATGAAGTAGCATTGTGTATTGGTTTATTCCCTATGTCAATTTTCTGTAATTTAGATTTATTTCCAGACCGATAGTCAATTTTAGTTCCTTCACAAGCTTCTGCAGTTAAGATTTTTCTAACACATAGATAGACATTGTAATATTGTCTTGTTCACCCTCATACCACTGAGAGAAATTCCCCACTGCTTTTTTTTTTTTTAACCTGGTGAAGGACCTTCCCATCTTCTTCCTAAAATTTTGTCACTCACCGAATACAAAACTGAAGCCGTACCCGTGAAGTTGGGCATGGCACCACTGTTCCAGCCTGTGGGGCTGAGAGGCAGCTGTCAGCGGTCCTGTTCTCAGAGGATGCATGCTAGCAATAGTGCACCCTGAAGGATGCCTTGTTTTGTAAGAACTGGTGATTCTGAGCAGTTTGCTGTCTTTCTGCTTGTTACGAAGCAGTATTTCTTCAGTGCTCCCCTTAATGTCAGTCCTTACGTACAGTTTGGTGTGTAAGATGTTCATAAAAGAGTCACTTTAATGAAAAGATAAAAAATACTTGTGGTAAAAGTCTGTGTTGCTACATTGATATGGTATAGTAAACATGAGAAGCAGTATCCAACCCAGAAGTAAATCAACAAGGTATTGTAAATAAGCTGGATTCTGTACCATATACTTCACTTAGAAATACTAAGTACTGTGTTACAGCAATAACATAGTAATCATGTGTGAACAGAGAGTGGCATAAGATAAGAAATGAATATTTTATTAATGTTTCCTAAGTAATATTACTAGAGAGCTGAAATTAAGTTTTGCTTTTTATGTGTATGTTAACATGCTTTTAGTGATCATTTATGGCCTTACCTACAGTAGCTCTTCAGCGTAGTAGCTCCCACAAGGAGTTAACATATATTTTTCTATTTCTAGATCTGTTAGCTGTGCCTAAGCATCCATATGCTGCTATGGAGAACTGGGGGCTGAGTGTTTTTGTGGAGCAAAGGATACTACTGGATCCAAGCATTTCTTCTATATCATACCTACTGGATGTCACCATGGTCATTGTACATGAGCTATGTCATCAGGTACCAAAGGTGTTCAGATATTTGATATTAATGTCAGATACCATGCGTTCCTTCTCAAAACTGAAAATGAATTTGTGTTGTTCACGTAGACAGTTGCAACTTTGATTGTAACTGGAGTCCAAATAATACGGAGGTCTGTAAGACAGATCACTACAGTGTAGAAACTGGGAAGACTCAAAATGGGGATAGAAGAGAAAATTAGTAGCAATGAACAACTTGTCTGTGTTTTGTGTGATTATATTCTGTATGTTTGTGGGTGAGTGTGTTGTTGGTGTGTAGACTAAACATGTTGATAACTGTAGAAAATGATTTATTGCAGAACTATAGCAGATTCATGCCGAGTTTCATGTTCATGGCAAAAAATGTTTTGGCTGAAATCAGTTTGGTAGTCATCTTCTTCTGTCACATATACACATACTTCTTTTTCTTTTCATTTTTTTTTAGTTTGATATTGACCCTCTGTTCACTAATGGTGGATAATTGAGTCTTTATGTGTACAGAAACTTCTGTATCAATAAGAAAACTTTGTAATAACCCCATATTACAATTTATTTTACATTTCTTCCATCTTCTTATCTCAAACTAAACACATCGCGAGTGTTTAGTAATATTGAGTTGAATGCAAATGTTATTGAAGGAATTTGCTACAGGGGCAGGAAACCCTTTCTTGCACTCATAAGAGGCATAATCATAGCCTTCAGGTTAAAATGAATAAAATCCTACTGTGTAATCAGCATGCCTTACATCTGTGACTTTACACAGTATTCTTTAAAAGGCAATGCAAATTCTTAACACTTTCTGCAGATAAAAAGTACCATATAAAAGGGAGCTTTTGTAATGGAGTTCTGGTAGATGAACCTGGAAATAATAATGTTTGGTTCATATTCATGTTTCACATTAAATCTGTCGATGAAGTCCTCAACTACAACATGAAATTTTTATTGAAAGTTATTGCTGGTTTGTTCTCAATACGATCATCTGATTTTGTTATATGCTCTTTATTGTGCAGTACAATAGAGTAGCACACTGTTGAGCTAGAAAAATTACAGTGCCTTAGGAATCAGGTGTGGAAAACACATATTAGGTCATCAAATCCGGGCTCCTATTAGTATTAGATTCTTCCATGTGGCACATTTTGGAGTGCTGGGTTCAGTGCTCCTGATTACAGGGTTATGCCACTTCCCTTAAAACCTTTTGATTAAATCTGATGGTCAATAACTTTTTCCTAGTGTTCAGCTTAAGTCTTCCTTTTTCTGAAGTTGTTCCATTACTTGCAGTTATTCTTTGCACCGCTTTAATAATTTCCTCTGCTTCCAAAGCAATTTATATTTCAGATGTGGGCAATTATCACATCAGTAACTTGCCAAGTTTGTTTATTTGATTCTCATTGAAACCGAAGCCTTTTTACATTGTTCTGGGAACATCAGAGGATCATAAAGTGGGTGAAAACTATATTTGAATTTAATTTAGGATAGCAGTGCGGTCATAGAGTGCTTTTAAGTGACCTTAAAATTGCAAATGAGAAGGTTTACTTGGTGTCCATGTTGATATTACTTCCAGTGCTGTTCACTTAATTAAAGTATCTTCCTCCATTCATGTTGCTGCTGTTTCTGTTTTGGTACCATGCAGAGCAGGTCCTTGCTCAGCTGCTTCACTGGATAACTAGACCAGGTAGAAAATATTCAGGTGGAAGAAATATTATTTCTATTTTTTAGATGCAGAATTGAGTCAGAGACAATATGGATTGTTCATCTGCAAAGAAAATTTAAAGGGAGAAACCCTCCAAAAATACAAGCCACAAAACACTGCTTAGCACCTCCATCACAGTATTGACTTTATTTAGCCACGTTTTTCTGCTTTTATCTTACCATACGCAGAAGCCCCTCAAGGAAACTTTAGCTGTGGATAGCATAGAGCAGGAACTGTAAGCAATACCAGCTTAGCTGAAAATCTATTGAACTGAGACCAGGTTGGGTCCAGGATCTCTTGCCTCTGATATTTAATTGTTAATTATTCACTGGATTTTCATCCTCTTCTGCTGTGCATCATCTCGCCTGCTAACCTGGGGTGGCATGTGAATATTCCTCCCCTTCATTCATTTTTACAAATAGAATAACAGAGGTTAATCAAAATCACTTCTGGCTCAGCCAGAAGTGGAATCCAGATCTCCAGTTTTACTTTCATTTCACGTAAGAGGAAAGGGAACTCTCCTAAAATACGTTTTCCTAAAATATATTTTTTTTCTTCTTTTGAAGAATTGTATCATTGTCCTATTTCCCCTGATTTTAAACCCATGGCTTTAAGACTTCCCTCAGCGTGCATCAAACTGACCTGTATGAGATTGTTGTTACTTAGAGTAACACAGCAATTGCTTTGCTAATGTTGTTCCCAAGATTAGAAAAATCAAGTGTATATTAAGAATTGGTATTGTTGCCTTTAGATATGACTGTTTAAAATCAGAATTCCCAAACCTGTTGGGTGTTAGTGCTTGAGCACAGTGTTCAGGACAGCTAGAAAATGCGAGACAGCACTGCAGAAGGACAAAGAAATTCTTTGGTTATCAAAATACAGGTAAAAAGTGTGTAAGAAAGAATTTCATGCCTGATTTCTTCACAGGTGACTTTGTAATGCTTGATTAGATATTTCTTTTAGGTACATGTTTTAGGAGGGACACATTAAAGTTAGATGGGTAGCTTTAGTTTAGTCATTTTGTAGGTTGCCAGTGCTTGATATTTCAGCTTGAGTGTTGTTTTAGAACATTTTATGTATTTAATTAAAAAAAATAATAATTGGAAGAAGGAGTTTTTTGACATAAAAGCTTCTACTCCAAGCCCCAAAACACAAATGAGATACTAGTCAAAACACATATATTTCTAGCAGCTTAAGTTGATAGCTTGAAATAATTACCATAATTTATTTAAATAATTCTATTGAGGTAGTAATCAGTTTTATTTGCATATCACAGATCAGTCCCACCTACAGCCTTTGAAGAAAGAGTCATCTGAATTTATGCACCATGACTTTTTGTGATAGTTTTCCCACCTGAGCACAAAACTTGGTGTGACAGATTGAGTTACAGAGGCATGAAAGCAGAAGGAAAATTAAAACTTTCTAAATCAATGTTTTTTTAATAATCTGTAAAGAAAGCTATGCATGTCAGGCTGAACATAATACCTGAGGGAGATGAGAAATTTATGTAATCAATAAATTTCAATTCATTTTTCTTTTCCAAAATGAAAAGAAGTAATGCTCTTCACTCCAGGCAAATAGTGTCTGTAGTCAAATACACAAATAAATAAATAAACACTTACTTACATAAATGAAGTCCTTTACTTAATGTTTTCCTTTCAGACATGTAACACCTAGGAAGATAATAGCACCTTTCTGCTGGGAAATTTGGCTTGGTTTATTGCAGTCTCTGGGTCTGCTCTGTCTCTGACATTCATAACTGTCTCTGATACTAAAGACTAGTTAAGCAAATTTCCTACATTTTTATATAGGTATCACATGCTGTTTTAATGCCAGTGAAACACTTCTTCCTCTAGGTGGATAATTAATTGATTACTTTTAATTGTATCATTAATAAATAAACCCAGAAAACTCACAAAGGGGTATAAGAAATTATCTTTTGTGACATCATAAATTAGTGTTATTAATTCTTTTGAGTTACAGGAGGATGTATTATGAACTTTACAACCTTTATTTTTTTAAATCTCTCTCTGAATAGTCATACCATACCATGACTGTTACTGCTTTCATATTTATTCAGCAGTCCTCTTGTAATTCAGGAAATTTTTAGAATTGTTTAGTCTGTTTGTCATTAGAAATCATTTAGTCAACCTTTTCTAGTATAGATATAACTTTCACACTCCTCTGGTGCTATGCTACTCTAAAATTGTGAAAAGCGCGTTACCTGTATGAATGCACTTCCAGTGTTTCTTTGTCTTTTTAGTTAACTGTTCTTAACATCAACATCTGTTGGTCCTGTAGACAATTTATTGATAGCCTTCAACTAATTGTGATCACCGAGTGTCCCTTAGCTTTAGTTTAACTTTGTGTGCGAGTATGACTTTTGTCAACCTCATCTTTTGTCCCTAAATTCTTAAGTCGGTTGTCAATGACATTCATTGTCACGTTTTGCTTCATTTTTTTTTTTTTTTCAAATCCTATTAACCGAACATTGTGTGGCAATCTGGTAATCTCAGTTTCTGTAGTCTGTTCTTTGGAACCCCTGTGTTCACTTCACTACGGATTCTCACCGCAGCATTGATCCTTCCTTGGTGCTATTCTCACTCCACAAAGACATGCACAGAATTGAGACCTTTCATTCAGCTCCCAGACAAAGCCTTCAAATAAGCCAACCGTCATGAAAGCAAACCACTTACTGGCCAACTCTGCTTTCATTTGTTCCCCGCTCTCATTACTGTGTCAGCAGCAGCTCCTCTGCCCTGACATGAGTCTCTCCATTTGGAATGCTTATTTGCTGCTTGCTTTCTGTATTTACAGAGTTTACAATTCTATGAAAGCTCAAAATTATCTGTGTTGATTATGAATTAATCTCATTTCTAATCACATTAAGAAAAAAACTGGCAGGGAATTTTACTGAAATAAAGTTTTGGTATTTGTTTGGCAAAAAAGATGCTACTGAGAGTATGAAGTATGTTTTCATAATAGTGTATGAGTTTCTGCTCTTACCACTGGTGTGACGACGATTCAGGTTGCACAGGACCATTACAATCATTTAAACAGCATCATCCATCAGCAGAAGAATTGATGACACCTGATTTGCTTTGAATTTTTGTCGTCATTCCTTTTCCAATGATCATCCCAGCTCTAAAATCCCTCTGACACCCACATATCCTGTACCGTGACAGGTTTGTGGCTGTTGACGGCTACTGAGCAGAGTATCTAATGGCCGCATTCTTGCCTTACCCTCACTTTAGGTCCTTCTCCTCTTTTCAGTTGCTGATCTTCATTGACTTTTGTGGGACTATAATTATCTTTGAGATCTCTGTCCTTCTTTCTAAATTAGATTGAAGTCAGTGGGGAAATTCAAGAGTGACCTGGGAAGAAGGGGAAGGCAGTCAGCTCGGATATGGTTCCTCTGCATAAACATAGGTGGCCTGTGCCATTTTAGATACCCTCTGTCTGTGGTTGCTGTTCAGGAAGGCTGCAGATCTCCTCTAAGTCCTGTATGAAATTTCCTAGGCCATTGTGGGTACCTCAGATACCCTAAGATGTTCTTTAAGTGGCATGAGCTACCTGCTTTTAGGCATCTGAGTCCTACCCACAGAGAGATGGCATGATCGTATAGAACTGCTTTCCTTAGGAAACCAGCCAATGAACGAAGCATCAGCAATATTGTAAATCCTACTGGGCAAACATCGTGGAGGAAGAAATGCTAAAATTTAGGGCTGGGGTGTGGAGACTGTGTTCCCAGTTTTTCAAGATTCGCACTATGCACAGTGAAGTTTCCAGGTAATGAATTTGATTACTCGAGTTAGAAGCCTTTTTTTTGTCCATTGTGTATGTTTGTCCCTTAAGCCTAGGTGAGCATCTACTTTAGATAGCTGAAGTAGACACTGTGAGCACTCTCCTCAACACTTCTTTTCCCCTGCTTGTTCTTTTCTAATGTTTTTTTTTCACTAACTTGTGCACCCTGTAAAGGCTTAATTCCTTACTACATGAAAAAAACACTTAATGAGTTCCAGTGGGCGGTATATACTACTGTTTTTATTAAAACTTGTGAAGAATCTGTTTTGTATAAATGAGATTATGCAAACATGGGTTCCTAAAGTTTGTTTATTTGAACTTCCTTTGCAGTGGTTTGGTGACCTTGTGACTCCAGTTTGGTGGGAGGATGTGTGGTTGAAAGAAGGTTTTGCTCACTATTTTGAATTTGTGGGGACAGACTACCTCTACCCAGGGTGGAACATGGTAAGTCAGTGTTTTTGTTAATTTAGGACTCCACAGAAAAGTTGCTCTGCTGTTATACTCTTGCTGTTGTTATAGACAGGGACTGCTGAAAAATACCAAATGATGCATGCAAGTATCAGATGTGCAATGAAGCAAAATCACTAGGTGTGAAATAATTTGACAGCATTCCAAAAGTGTAATCTGCAATTTATTACAAAAGAAATAAGGTCAGATCTATCATAACCCAACATTAAAATAACTACTGTCTCTCTGCTCAGAAACATTTTGGATTAAAGCAGTTTCGATTTAACAAGGACCATTTTTGAAAATATTCAGAATTTTTAATTTTATCCACAAACACAAGATAAATTGGAAAGAAATGTTCAGCTAAAACATACTGTAAAACTGAGCATATTTTTTCTTACAGTATTCTGTTCTCTCCCTAAGCATACTCTCTCTATATTCCTGCTATTATTTGTCTGTCTAGCAGTACATTCTAAGTTGACATGGGGTAGATGAATTGAGAACCTAGGTTTCAATTATGATTTCCAGCTGTACAGAGTTGGACATGCTTTGTCAACTGGTGTGCAAATATTGGAGCTCTCTGAGGGCAAACTGGGAAGGCCATGCTGGGACATTCTTTTGGAGTCCTTCTGTTACACCATATGATACCTAGTAAGGTCTCAGTTAATATCAACCACTGTAGTCTAGGAATATTATGCTTATACAAAAAATAGGAGATATGAGACCTCAGGACAAGGGATTTGTGTGTGAGACTGCATTGAACGTTGCTATATAGATTTTGTTGTCCTTTGGAGAAATTTTTCTGTTTGCTATCCTTTTATGTTTACACGTTTAATTATGTGGCAAAATATTTGTTATAAATACAGGTTGCCTGATAGAGGTTTGTTGTAGATTGAATGTTTTGCTTAAACTCTTGCATACTAACTTCTGAAATATTTTTTCCCATTTCTGGGTGATTTATTGAGTATTCTTATCCCATTAAGTTTTGTGTGCCACGAAATGAAGATGCTATAATTATGAGTTAAAGCTAATTTTAAAAAATAGTTGTATACAGGTACTGTTGCTTTAGGTGTGTGCTTCTTGTGAAGTTTGATTTCTTTGCAGTATTTAAATTTTTTCTTTCAGATGTCAAATTTGGTTTGTAATTGCATTATGAAAATGAAAATAAATCTTTATCTGAACTGACATCTGTCTTGCATAGGTAGGCTTGTTGGGTTTACCTGGCTTTGGCTGTATTAAAACTCATTCTTTTCATCTTTATGAAAAACACATCCTGAATTACAATGTAATGATTCTAATTATGAATGCAATGAAATCTGGCAGGCCTTTATGATTTTAGCATAGTGAAATGTCATAGATGACAACGTTTATACACTGAATTTTATCGTCAAATCATCAGTCATTTGTTCTTCACATAATCGGTTTAACAAATCCAGAATAACTTTGCTTTAGAAGTCATTTGGAATATAGAATATTTGCTTGAGACTTCTGTGGAATGAATATAATGTTCACTGTTATGCAAATGACATGCCCATCACATGAAATCCTGGCGTCTTAGCAGAATACCGGCAAAGCGGATGGGTTGAACAAGGTGCGACAGTTAAACTGGGAAATCAGACACATGCTGCATAAATTAGAATTAACTACAGTAATATTGCTGTGCCTGAAAAAATATTCCTCAGTCAAGTTTTTCCTTAAATTAAAAAGAAGGTAGACATAAACTTTTCATAAGGCTTTGGATATCTTTGGCCTTTGATATAAAAATAACCAAACTGACATATTGAAATAATTAGAAAATTGGTGGCAAGATGGA
The DNA here is from genome assembly GCF_000687185.1 of Egretta garzetta. Classification (NCBI taxonomy): domain Eukaryota; kingdom Metazoa; phylum Chordata; class Aves; order Pelecaniformes; family Ardeidae; genus Egretta; species Egretta garzetta. Next base: position 1,837,006 of record NW_009260774.1, read on the forward strand.
ACACTTGATGGGTTAAACATTTAGACGTCAACATTCTTTTGCAGACTAGGGTAGGAATCAATACTGTGATGTTTCAGCCTTATTACGGAGATTGTAGGAAGAGGAAGCAAAAATTACAGTTACTGGAATTTGGCTTGCTGGATATTTTTGTTATCAGTATAAAGCACATTTGCTGTTTAGATCATACTGACATTGACTTTTTATAAATGCCCACTTTTTATTTTTTCAAACTGTTACAAACAACTTTTTTTTCTTTTTTTTTTTTTTTTTTTAAAGTGAAGGATACAGTACAAGCTTCATGAATCAGTTGCAAAACCAAGAACTGCAAACCTTATTTTCTGTAATGCTGGCTAAACAGAGCAATATTCCAGCATTCTGGGTGGTGTATTGTCAGCAGTAATTCATATCTGTGAAATAAAAATAAAATATGTTATGGTGGATGATACCACAGCCCTTTGCATCAGGAAAACAGAGTAATATACCCAAATCCTCTTTCTTTCTAAAGAATTGGGAAAGTTAGACAGTTAACTTCTTTCTCTTGTAGTTCTGAAATGTTACCCTTGAAAGTTTCCTCAAGAAAGTCCCATGAACTAAAATGTCAAATTCAACTTGTTTTCAGGTTATTAAAGATTTTTTTGTCACGTTTTCTGTTGGATAAATGTAGAAGCAGAAGGCTGGTAGTCAATTCCAGAAAAAAGACTTGTCTGGAAATGCAACTTGGGCAATATGGATACATCTGAATTAAATGGATCTAGCCACAGATTCCTACCTAACTTATTGTTAGGATGCTTATAGGCTACAGGCACATAAGCTTTCATCATCAAAGCTCCATCAGCCCCTGAAGCTTTGCTACTGCTTGTCTGAAGATGCTTCTCTTTTAGCAGAGCTGAGCATTTTTCAGTGTCCATCTTATTTGGCATTCACAGATTTGGTATGGCTGAACCTGAGACTCTTGAGGAGAGCGATCCATTAAGCATGTTCACGCCATTCTAATGTAAACCAACAGCACTGAGTTCTGCACAAAGCAGACAGCCATGGTTTTTATCTGAAACCTGTTTTCCGGCTTTTTTTTCTAGGTTCTTTGGCTTGCTTAAGCGTTTCTTCTTCCTCTGAGGTTCTGGATTTTATCAGTTTTTCTTCAATTGTTTTATAGGCTCTTCTTTTACTGCAGGAAAGATGGGTGGATACCAATGTTGACAGAACTGCCATGGAGCTGTAACACTTTATTGAGCCTTCCAGCAGGTCTAGAATTTCTTGTCATGTCCAGAAGTTGTTTACATACTTAATCTGACTTGCATAATCTTAATGAGAAAGGAAGTCCAGTCCTTATTAAACCCTTGCTGTCCTTATGCCCTGGATCGTCTTACTAAAATTTTGGGTGAAGAACAGAATGGAGAGTCATTCTGATGGAGACATCAATTACCTGTTGCAGTTAACATAAGATAACTTGGAACTCTCCTGAGGAAGTGGACGAAATTTCCTGAGGTGAACTTTCTGTGCTGAGATCCTTCATGGTTCCACAACTGGTCTTAATATCCTTTTTAAAATTTAAGTTACCTCAGATCAAAGTTAGAAATTCTCATTTCCTTCCCTCAGCTAAAAAATAAGTCCCTGCATATTACTTTTTACCTCTTGAAGGTGAAGTTACGTTTGATTTTGCAGGAAATATGTCCGTACTATACAGTCCTTAGACACTTGCCATGGAAATGAGTTCACCATTCTTCCCATTTCAGCCTCTTGCATTGCCTGTCCCCCAAATTAAGAGTTTTTTGAAATTCTTGTGCTGAAATGTCTCAGATTCTTATTCTAAAGTCTCCTTCTTCAAGGTCTTGGAAGTTTAGACAATTGTTTCTGTGTTGTCAGGATAGTTTTAAAAAGAAAGCTGGCTCTGCAGACTGTTCCCTCCAGAGATGAGAGAATTTCGCTTGATCATGTGCGCTCAGAGTAATCATCTGCATGTGAATTCCCTGGCTGTTGCTATCTCATGACTTAGAATGAGATGAGGTTTCTGTATTAGAGAAATATAACCATATCACTGTTTGGTTGTGTCTCCATGCCATCAAAAAGCAACAGCAGCTGGATGTGAGTTCTTAAGCTGTAAGATCTTACGACTGATACATGGTAATGTCACCTCTGTGGAAGGTGCCTCTGCTAGTTTTAGGATCAGAGAAAAGAGAAAATTACAGCAGAAAACTACATGCTGGTAATTTCCACTTCGTAGCCCTGTCTTTTCTCATCTACCCTTCTCACCCTTCTCCTTTCAGAGCCCTGTTTGCAACTATATATTCCATCTTCCTCTCTGCTTGTTTCTCTCATTATCCTGAGGTCCTTTGTATGTGGCTTTGCAAAGGAAGGAATTCAACTGACGCTTACAGATCCAGGAATTTATTGACTGATCTTTTACCTCCTTATTTTCTGGTAGAAGGAACCATCATGTTTGTCCTTGAATGTCTCTGGTATT
>NW_009260774.1:1839511-1857640 GCF_000687185.1 Egretta garzetta
GCGTCAAATACTTTAGCAGTCAGTACCCAGCTTGATGCTGAGAAAGCATTTCACAGAGCCCAGCTGCCTTCTCCCTTTTCTTTATTATATAAAAGTTAGCTTTGCTGACAACATTATTGGCTGAATCAAGGTGTAGTACATCAGTGATAGCTTTGAATCCTCTACTTTCTCTACCCATTGAAGCTCTGGGATAAGATCTCCCACTTTCTTGTGTACTTAGTACTTTTATAAGTAAGGACGGTCATATTTGCCAGAAATTTTCTTAGTATTAAGCAGTTGTGATTAAAGTATTTGGAGTAAAACCTCATGTCCACATGGAAAGGCATCTTTCATCTTTCTTAAAGTTAACTGTGCCTCCTTCACACTATTAGGTTTCCCAATTTTTCCAAAATGGGGTGAAAAAGGGGGAAATCGGGTTTATTGATGGAGGGGGGAGAGGGGCAGGCAAGGGCTGGGGCTGCCCGGCCCCGGGACCGCGGCGCATTTGGCCGGTGTGGTACAGAGAAGCCGGCTTGTTTACCTGCCCGTCCCGGGGGGGCCGGTGCCCCCCAAAGTGCCTTGGGGGGGTGGGGTGATCCTGCCATTACTACAGGCAGCTGAAAATAATAATGAGGTTGCGTATCAACATTTCTTTTTTTAAAATATGTGCTTCAAGAAACTACCTGTGCCTAAAAAAGTTAATAGAAAACCATTTAACTGAACTTCATTACATTAGGTACTTTGAACATCATGCAACATGCTGCCCAAATTCTTGATAAATGATCTTAATTGCCTATCTTTCTCATTGACTCAGTTGAAATCATAAAAGTGAATACAGCCATTAGACACATGTGTATCTTTAATGTGCTTTGACTCAGATTGCCTCCTGAAGCGTTTGCCTCCATCTGTAAAGTTTTTTTAGGCATTGTTTGATTCATAGAAAACCCAGAAAATCATTATAAGTTTTGAAGTAGACTTGAGACAGGGGCCTTTTTGATTTATTTCATTATTATTTTGGCATTTCAGACCTGAGCTGTAGCCTGCTTGATCCCTCTAACCCAACATAAATATCACGCTGACTCAGCATTGAGAAAGATTCAGCCTCTCATTTTTTAAAACTACTTTCATCTCTTCTTTTTTGGTTAAAGGCTCCCCATGCTGGTATAAAGTAAGCCTTTAATTAATACCACATGGAGTGTTTTTTCCCCCAGTAACTGCTCAGTGAAGTCTGTCCTTGTATGATTTTCTGTTTTAACTCAACTATGGGGGAAGCTTTCAATGTAAAATTAACTGGAATCTCATGTATAATTGACTTTGGCAGGAAAAAAGAGATATGTAAAGGTAAGCTGCAAGATCTTCTGGTTGCTAATTACTAGTCCTTTTTAAGTATACCAGTTCAGAAATCCTTACACTAAATTTAGCTTGTAACTAAGAAAATAAATTTCCATCTCCACATGGTCTTCCTTAACATGGTTTCTTTTTTTATGCTGTGGCAAGGTGGATTGATATATGGAATTCTTTAAGTAGTTAACTCTTAACATTTAGAGATCAGACATAAATGAATATCAACATTTAGATGAAACATTTATTCAAGAGATTAAGTACAGGTTTGGAGAATGTCAGTGTCTCTTATTTCTTCGTGTCATTATCTGTTCATCCTGAGAGAGCAGTTAGAATGACATTATGATGAGAGCTTTTGGGTCATGTGAGTTCAAATCTCCAGAGTTCAGGGTTTAGATGAAGCTTTGGTTTCAGCAAGAAACTTCAGTCAACTGGCTGAATTTTACATAATTTTGAATTAGTAACTACTTTGTCTTCAGTAAAAATGAGAAAGAAACTTTATGGCAACTTTTGCCTCAAGACAAGGACTCACTGCAGGGCAGCCCTACTGAAGCAAGAATACTCACTTCATCAGGAAGTATAGTTGATACGGAAAGTTCAGTGGCAAAGCTGTAGCTGTATATTTGAGGGCATCCTTACTGAAAGACTCTGCTTCTCAAATTTGCAGCTGTCCTGGATGTGCTGCAACTGTTTATTTTAAAATTGTGGTGGTGTTCTGTTACTTGGAGCACAAGCTGATAAGTAATTTTTGGTGTGCTTGAAAAACATCTTTGGTTCCTTCAGGACTTAGCTCACTGAATCGCATCATTTTCAGGTTGAAACAGAGTCTAGGCTTACAAAATCCATCCAGTGAATGTTAGAGCACCCAAAAAGTATTCTCTGGCAGTTGTTGCTAGAAGTTGACTCACTATATCAACCACATCTCAAAGCCACGTTTCATTTAAATATTATGTACTGTTTCTTGAATTGAGGTGAGTATTACCCCTGTGCAGTTTGAGTTAGAGGGTAAACTTCATACTTTATTGCCTAATGTTTTAAAATGCTCTGGAGACAAATGCATGAGGAGACAGTGGATCTGTGTTCATCCGTTTGCTTAATGACTATTTCTGTGAAGGCAATTTCATACAAGGCGACAGAAAATGATCTTGGAGAGTGAAACTGACCTTTTTTTTGAAGTGCCTGTGGTCAGTATGTGTCGTTTCCTTCTCTAACGCTCCCTTTTTCGTACTGCATCCTCCCATTCTGTAGGCCTACGCTTGGCATAATGGATCTGGTGTACAACCAAATCAAAGCTATACCTGAAAAACAGAGTGGCGAGAGGAAACAGCAGTTGAAGTAGCTGGTGAAATTGCTTAAAAACTCCAAATCAGCTACCCATCTGCTTGGCAACTTAAGCAGGTGGTCATGAATATCTGGCTTGGCACTTCATTGAAAAGAAAATACATATCCAGTTTTCTTTCCTGATACACAAAGCTACTGGGCTTCCTTAACTACGAAATCCTAGAACATCTACATTGCTTTATAACAAGAAAAATTGTGAGTCAGTGTGAAAATTTCTGAAGCACAGGGACAGAAATTTTGCAAGAACTTTGAAAATGTAGAAAAGAGGGTTATGAAGGTAGACACAGAACCATGATATATTCACAGCTGGTAAATGTAGAATGTGTTGCAGGCCTTCTTTAATAAACTGGGCACATAACTGAAGCACACATGCAGAGATATAAATTAAAAAAAAAGCAATCTGTAAGCTTCTCAAAATACATTTTTTATTTAAAAAAATGCTGTTGGGAAGAGAGAAACAGAAAGAAATGCTGCTTTCATCTGCAAGTACTCAGGAGACTTCCTGTGCTGTGACAACTTATGATTTATAAGCATGTAGACAGAAAGAACTTGCTTTTGGCCTCCAGTGGATCTTTTCTGGCCTTAAGGTATTTTATTGAACCTTAGGTTTCCTCGTAGATGATATTCCTCTGTAGTTTGTTAAGCTTCACCCTGAAATATATTGTATATTAGAACTGAACTGCTGGTAGTGTATATGCTAGTGTTCTCTGATTGCTTTCAAAATTTGCCCCTATTTCTTTTTCCCTAGGGTGCACTTCCCCTACAAACCCAAGTATTGTGTCTTGTGAATGCTTGTTTTGTCAGGCGTGAGAGATCACTTATCTCCTTTGTATTCCTGATGGCTAGTAAAGCTCTGTATTTCAGAGAAGATATTTCCAGCAAAATTGTCAGGAAAATAATTTGCAGATTTGCACACCAATATTAAGCTTTATTCATGTGGATTTGTCAGTCCATAAACTGTTTGAATGGCTGTCTCAGAACAGAGGCGATGCCTTTAATATTGAGGCCTTTGATCTCTTCTGCGTGCTAATTATCAGTTTTGGCTTTCATTGTGCTATTCCTTTTGTTCCACTGTTGGATGTTTTCCAGTTTTTTCATTTTAATTCTTTTCCCTGGTATTTCATACTAATTTTTAGAGATCATTTTTATGTCACTAACTTTAAGTATTACATTATTGTTATGCTACCTTGTACTCTTACATTATGCCTCAAAATGATATTGTGAAATCACCAGCAGCACCCCCTTCCCATTACATCACTGTTATCCTGTTTTGCACAATAAATTTTTAATGGCTCTTGAAGGTACAGTCTTTTCTGTCAAAAAAAAGTTATTTCACAATTGCTTTCTTTCCATTTAGATGTAGACTAGTTGAATGGTGGGCATCCGGTCGGAGATTAATACACAAAGACTGACCACTACCTTTCCATAAGCCTTCCTCCCTAGAACAAGGTGAAAATAACCCAGAACCAGAAAGCTTTCTCGTGGTTAGCCAGTTTCTTACTCCTCATTCTTTTTGCTATGGAACAATTTACACTACAGATCCACATTAAAAAATCTCCAGATTATTTCCATAATGTGGAAAAATTGCTATAGGTGGAAAGTTTCTGACCCTGTTACCTGTAGCATTTGTGCTGCTTTTACCCAAAGCAGTGAAATGTGATTTTTCACAATAATTAAATGTTGGCTAAGGATGGGGGAGCCCAGAGAAGGGATAAGTCTGTCAGGACAACCTTGTAGCAAACAGAGAAGGTCTTACTGGTGAGGATTAAAAGAAGTCATTCCTATGAAGAGACAAATATTTGAATCTAGTGACCAGAGATGTTTGGGAAATAATATGAATATGTCAATCTTTGAAAAGCATGTTTGTCTGATAACAACACTTCAGTCCCTGCACCTGGAAGCATTCTCAAGAGCAAGAGGGAAAGCAACCAGAAATAATTGGCATGTCTTTTCTTCTCAACGCAGGTCTGGTCTCCCAGACTTTGACTATCCAAGGACTATTCAAGGAAGGCTCTGAGGAGAGGAGATAATGAGACGGGGCTCCAAGTGGGCAGTAAGAAAGATAAGGAGCAGAGGGGCTTCCTGCTTGCCTTTAAAGAAAGGCACAAATTTGAGTGGAAGCACCTCTGTCCTTCCTTCAGACTAGGCTTCTGCTGCTGTCATACCAACTCCTCCTCAGAGCCCTGGCCCTATGTTAGCACTGCACAGCACTGCACTTACATGCAGCTACCGACGCTTTCCAAGCAAAGCCTCAAGACTCACCTGAAGCCCTCTTTTCCTTACAGGCATATCACAGCCTTTGGCTTTTCTCTTGCAGTTGAACTCCCTCGGAGGAGGGTCATCTTGAACAACATTTTGTCATTGTTTCATGTCTAGCTGCAAACCTGTCACCTACCATGTTGACAGCTTGCTGGCCTCATTACACGCATTCCAAGATTGATTTTCTTCACAATTTCTGTGCTAGGTGTTTCTTTAGTCCTGTAGGTATCATGTTAAAACAGATCAATTCCACCGTGCTGTGTAGGGTAAAATAACCAAGAAATAGAAAGCCCCTCTTCCATCAATATAAGCGGTTTGGTCACACGTGTTGGCCTTTAATGTGCTGATAGGACTTTAATAGCTGAGGTGGTGCTTCTTCAACATATTTAGGGCAGTTTTAGTTTCTTTCTGTGTTTCTGTTTCCTGTGGCTTCTTCAAGCTGCAGGCCCCCTATCAACCAGCAAACTTCTCTCTCTCTCTGTCTCCCTGGAGTTATATTTGTTATATGTATATATTTCCATATATATATATGGGGTCTCCTTTTGAAATCTGCTCTGAGAGGCTTCGTACTAAAGGGAAAAGGGGGAATGTTTTGGAAATCCTTTTAGTTCAATGCATTTAGCTTTATAGGTCAAAAGCCTTCTTAACTCTCACTGAAATGCGGGTTTACATGTTTGGAGGCGTACTAACTATTCCACTTGTAATCCCAGTGTGACAGTCTGCCATAAATTTCAAGGAAGACTTCAGCTATGGTAACTTGAATGAGTGGGCTTGAATCTAAAATGCTCCTTTTCAGCCCTTCAGGAGATAACCAAAGAAACAAACAGAAACCCAAAATGTAGCCTGTCCTTTTAATATCTTCTGTTTTCCTCTTCTTATAGCTTCACTTTATGTTTCCTAAGTGCTGATTTTCTTGATTCCAGGTTCTGTATTTAATTGTGATTAACAAGGGTCCTTTTAACGAGTTAATTCCAAACAGTAACAGTCCACTCCCACAACTGTTTGTGAGTTGCGATATCCAAACTTGAACTTGGAGACATGTCCATACCCCTGTGTGTTCATACCTGCATGTATTACGTAGCAGACATCTGATGAAGTGGGAATAGAGAATGTGAGTGAGGTGTAGCCAAAGCATCCACAAACCTTTACACCTCAGCAGTGTTCCCCTGAATAGCACCATCACAATAATTGTTTCCCTGCGGCTTTTTTTTTTTTTCCCCCCTAAAGAAAGGGCAGTTACTAACTGCGTATGCCTGAGAAAATTTGGAAATGAACAATAATACGAACGAGACATTACTTTTCCCGTCACAAACCTTACCTCACGCAGCCAGCTGAGAACACTAAGAGTGTGTTGGGTAATTGGCTTTCCTGCATCCTGTGTTTTTAATTGCCTGAATATACAATCAGCTCGAGGTACATTTCTTGTGCTCTAATGAATTTTAACATAAAGGTTTATTTCCAGATGGATCAGCACTGGAAGAGCTTTTCGACTGTCTTATACATATAATTTAAGTTAACACATTGATATCAAAACCTTGCCACCCAAGAAATTAAACATAGAATTTATTATGTAATTGTGTGGTTATTTTATCTGTGGATATCAAGGTGGCATTTGAAAAAATTTCCCTAGAGTTTCTTTAGATTACGTCACTAGGTTGCCATTAATTCAGGAATTGTTGTAATTTAGATAAAGTTTAAGAGATGTCATTTCAGGGTGAAAAAAGCTTCTTTAAACCTTCCATAATTTTTAATTCTCTGTTTGCATTTATTTGTGACTGGAAAAAACAAGTAAATGAAGCTCTTCCTTCCCGATGCAGTCTTTTGGATTAGAGACATCCATATGAATGCAATATGAGGAGTTTTTAAGGCATGTCATTTCTCAGCTGGAAAAGTCCCACCTAGTTGCACTGTAAAAGTGAGCGCAGCACAGTTCATAGAGCATACATGAACATTTAATTAATATTTCTGCCAGAGTAAATACGCAGCAGTTTTGACATGCCTCTGCAATCCATATTTATAGAAGGTATAGAAACAAATCAGTATGTTGGATGTTATTTGGGTTTGCACCCGCCTCTGATGTAGCTCTGACTTTGACTATGTCATTTAACTTCTACAAGCAGCTATTGTCCCACTTGTAAAAAGAAACAGTAATGGTTTTCTTCAGATGGAAGTTACAAAGTTTGCAGAGCATGCAAGCGCTTGAGGAGAAAGGATTTCTTTACCAGAATTATGAACGCCAATGCAGGCACCTGCTGTGACACTGCTGTGGGCTCTGTTCATTGCCCTGTCCCACGTCAACCTGCTGTATGAACTTGGCACTAACAGCCAAGTGACTTAAACTTCACTAAATAAAGCAGTAATAATTCTGTTTACCCATCCCTGTCAAAACTTTTCGTACCTGCGTATGCAATGAGCTTGACGACTTGTAGCATCCATATATTTTTTTGATTGAAGAGTACGCCATTTCGCCTCTCTTCCCACCCCTCATTACTGTGAATGAATAGTCGTAATCAGATTTGTGGTCTTCACCTACAGATGCCTTTTGATTCATTTAATAGTCTTTCATTTATTTTCAGTCAAGTTTCATTGCAGCAAAACATCTCAAGTCAGAGTCTATTCCATATACCTGTTCCAGACTGTAGGAGGCCATGGTGGCTCACATTCAAACCAGAAGGTCGGATTATAGAACTGTCATATTAGCCAGCTGCCCCTGATAACTGTGCATCATTTCTGTACTGTTGTAAATGTGTATTTGTCTGTGATACTACTGCATATGCTGTATTTCAGGAAAAGCAGAGATTTCTGACAGATGTCCTACATGAAGTGATGTTGCTGGATGGTTTGGCCAGTTCACATCCAGTATCCCAGAAGGTGCAGCAAGCCACAGACATTGACAGGGTGTTTGACTGGATTGCCTATAAAAAGGTGAGACTAATTAAACTTTCTATCTCTCTATATAGATATGTCAGTAGCTATTAGAAGATCATGTTCCATGTGTAAAACAAATGCCATTGTAAAAATATGTACGCTACAGCGGCTACTAGCTGGGAAACTTTAATTTGTGTGGAATATATTTGGAATATACTACAGTGATTTTAGCCAATTACATTCAACACATCCAGTGTTATTAAATGTTATATCTTGGGAGGCTGTCACAATTCAGCAAGAAGATTTGAGGGGGTTTATTACTATTTATTTTGTGGCAATGTCTGAATTGTTTTAGATGCTTTAAAAAGCAGAAGGATGTATAGTCTTTGTCCTATTGAAACTCTCTAGAAAATTTGTCAGGTGCTAAATTTAAATGTAAAGTTTTTTCTGTTTTTTCTATGCATGAGAATTTTTCTGTCAGCTACTGAAAACTCCAAAGTCATTGCTGAACAGTGAGAGTGGAGGATCTGCCTTCTGAGGTGGTGAAGGAATATGTATTAAATTCAGGCAATTTAAAATAGTATTTCAATGTATAGAAAGCCTTTTGGCCAGCTTTGGGACTGAACAGCTTCTGTGCAGGAGTGATAGGGCTGCTCACTTCCACCTTCTCCATCATATGACTGGGCTTGCTGTTAGCATATGGCCCAAAACCCAGTGGTTTCCATCATACCACGAGTATTCTCTGCTGCGTGGTATGATATGTAATACTGTGCCTTAACATCATGACCAAACGTGCTTGTTGTGTGATGCAGAGGTTGCTGCCGGCAGGCTTCCGCCAGGAAGGCTGTATTGGAGCTTACTGCTGATGATTCAGTTGCAAGAGCCTTTTGACCATCGCCTTTGCATTTGATAATCTTTTCTTCTGCATCGTTAGCTGCCTAACATCAAACTGTAACAAGACAGCAGCAGCATAACACCGACTTGCCTACTGAGCCTCCAGTTTATCCAGTGCTCATACTGGGCTAAAAAAGAGGTGCAACTTCTCTTATAGTCATCAGTTATTCCTAGACAGCAATAACTCCAACTTGATCCTCTTCCATGAAAGGATCTTATGCCATTAAAGAGGGGCAGTTGAGAGTGTGTATGTTTATGTCTATCGAACAGGTATAGGATGTAATATGCAAACACAAAATACTAGGGAAATATTTTAAAATGCTGGAGTTGCTCAAGAGCCTGAGTAACATTTTCAAAAATCCCTTAGCTGGCTTTGAAAACATTACTCTTGGTCAATTAAGCTATAATAGCCAGCAGCTCTTAGCATGCTGAAGTATTCTCATTGTTTAAATGTTTCAATCATATGTTTGCTGGTGATAGCTGAACCTCAGTAAGTTCAGAGGCTTATCTCACATCAGTATCTTAATACTTCAAGCTAATTATTTTTTCTAATTAATATGATAATAGTAATATCACACAGTAAACTGTAATACTTGACACTTATCTTCTCATCTTACAAACACTTTGCAAACATTAAGTAATTTTCATATACACTGAAATGACAAATAGGACGGTAGGACACATCTGTATACTGTTAGCTATTTTATGCAGGCTGATAGGATCACTCTGTTTTCTGTGCAGATCAGAGTACAACCTCTATCTTGTATCTGTCCATTTAAAGGTTCCTTTTTCAGTGTAACTTTGGCCATGCCCAGTGCATAAGGCAGCGTCTCCACTCAGCCTCTCTGACGGCCAACTCTCCCGAACCGTAGGTGGTACTGAATGTGTTCATAGCAGGGCCTGACCCTATAAATTCTGTATCCAGTTACCAGATCATAGAATCGTTTAGGTTGGAAAAGACCTTTAAGATCATCAAGTCCAACCGTTAACCTAACCCTGCCATCCCACCACTAAACCATGTCCCTAAGCACCTCGTCTGCCCGTCTTTTAAATCCCTCCAGGGATGGGGACTTGACCACTTCCCTAGGCAGCCCCTTCCAATGCTTGACAACCCTTTCATTGAAAAAATTTTTCCTAATGCCCACCCTAAACCTGCCCTGGCACAACTTGAGGCCATTTCCTCTCATCCTATCGCCCCCACCTGGCTACAGCCTCCTGTCAGGCAGTTGTAGAGGGCGATAAGGTCTCCCCTCAGCCTCCTCTTCTCCAGGCTAAACAACCCCAGTTGCCTCAGCTGCTCCTTGTAAGACTTGTGCTCCAGACCCCTCACCAGCTTTGTTGCTCTCCTTTGGACATGTTCCAGCAACACAGCGTCTTTCCTGTAGCGAGGGGCCCAAAACTGAACACAGATCTGTCAAACCACCTTGAGGAATGGCAATGGAAGAATTTACTTACGCACCTTCCTAGGCGAGGAGATTAAAAGACCCACTCTTTCACCCATGAAATCTTTGTTTTCCTGTCTGATAATTTGTCTGTTTACTATTCCCTGTAACCATTCATCCATTTGTTTTAGACACAAACAATATCTAGTAGGAAGAAACTTTCCCAGCTGACTTCCTAGCTGCTCTTTTCACTTTTTCTGCATCTTCCTCCAAACACCTGACACTGTTTCCTTCTGAGGATAAATTAGAGCAAATTTAACATGTTGTAGGTCTTACATTGTTTCATTCCTATGCAACCTCATATGCATGCATGCATAGCTTGCACTTAAAATCAGCTAGGGAAACAAGCATGAGCTTATTAGGTAGCTAGAACATTTGCTTATCCTTCTAGCTCTCTAGTGTCTGCCAGGATAAATACTGTGATGAATGCTATGTCAATAAAATCCAAACTGTAAGATTATACTGAAGGCTTTTAACTGCTCAGGCATGTGCTCAGATATTTTCAGGTGCCTCAAAGCCTTCCTTACACGATGAGCCCTGCTGGTGGGATGTTGTTGCTCATGTTTCTCGGATGGCTTTTTGGTTGTTCGCTGACTTATTTTTTAAATTGCTGTCAAGTATTAAGTTCTTGGAATTTTATTCTGTTGACTCTAGTAAACTTTGGATCAGGAACATCAGTGAGGACTTTTCTACTGTCTTAAATAAAATGTTCCTTTTTAAACAGTTCAGCAGATCTGGTTTTTTTTTTACTCTCTTTTAATTTTTTTTTAAATGTCCACCTTGTGCTTGCTGGGACCTTGGATTGTCCATGTGATCTCTTTTCTCTCTTTGTGATTTTCTGCACAATATTGAAATGATGAAACTCTCTCCCATCTAATTTTTGTTCAGTGAAATGACAGTCATAGAATGCCATTGACATTTGATTGTCTTTACTGTCATCGATATAGCATAAATCAATTAGACACCATTAAAGTGCCCATCTCTGCCAGACACTCAGCTGTCATTTTAAAGATATACCTCTTTCTATATGCTTCAGAGATGACCATTGAAACTGTGCTTTTCAAATGCCTTGGAGCTGAATATATTTTTCAATTCCACTTTCTTGTCCTTGTACATGTTAAGAAATCTCATGACATAAACCCCTGAAGAATAGTATTCAGGTAGTCCCACAAACAGAGAGGAACAGGCACTGCAGCCCTGCAGCACAAAATGTTTTTCCACTTAAGCTGTTGAGGGTAATGTTTGCTTCTTTCAAAAGCATCATACTAGTCATTCTTCAGATAGGAGCGTGTCATCCTCCAGTAGGGCCACAGATATGTAGAGAAAAATGAGAAGTCGTGATAGTTCATTAATAAACAGTACTGGTAGATGATTCAAGGCTCTCAAGTTACATCAAAGAGTGGATATGTCTTCCTCGTGCAGCTGGAAGTGAGATAGTGTCCTCCCACGATGACGGGAAAAGTGGTTATATCCCAAGTGCGGTAGGAAATATAGCCTGTTGAACACAAGAGTGGATCTGAGAATTGTTAAATCAAAGCAAAAAGCGTGACAGCCTTTCCACACCCGAAAAAAGAATCATAGCCCTGGAGAGCTGCATCAACAGAGGAGGAGAGAGTGCAGCAAGAATAACATGAGGAGCAACAATCAGAAAGGAACGACCGGCTGTAATAAAATGGAGAAACAAGCCAGCTGCATCTCAAAGGGAGCAGCCAGACCCAGAACAGCATGAGGGAGCGAGATCCCAGACTGAACTAAAGGAGTCATAGCCCTAGGTGAGCAGTCACAGCGAGATAAGAGAAGGGATGAAACGGCACCAAGGACGCTGTAGAGAGCCAGATAATATCTGAAGTCGTTTCCATCAGCCTGCTGCATGCTTTGAAGTGTACTGGTTGAAGATGCTGGCAGCAATCAGAGCAGGCAAGACCAGTATGGTGGAGTATAACTATAAACGTACCCCCAGTAGAGTATGTCTTGGCAAGTGAATTGGCAATTGAAAAACAATAACCAAAACAATGAAGAGGATGACTGGAATAGGGAAGAATATTCCTTTTTTTTTTTTTTTTTTTTCCTTCCCTGTAAGCAAAATTAACCTCAGCACTGAGATCAGTTACTGGCCCTGGCATTGTAGTGCAAACAATTCCTTACTTCATAAACCTTTGTATGTATAATTTCCATTTCCTTCGTAACTCTGCGCCACTTCTTTAAAAATGCTTTTTCCTGCTCTCTGTGTCTGAGTGATGGAAAGTATTTCTAATAGTAATAAAGGGGAACCATGCTCCCTGCCTCCCCTCAAAGGCCATGTTCTGCGTTAGGAAATGTGTTCAACTAAAAATTTGCACAAAGAAAAATGCTCAGCTTCCCTGTATGTTGCAATAACAGCTCTGGCAAAAGATAATTTAAGAAACTGAAACCAGTGGCTTGCTCACCCTTTTGAGTGCAATTCTCTTTGAAATTTACAGCGTAACATCTTCTGCAAGAATGTGACAGAACGGGAGGGCTAACTGCAGTCGCTGGAAAGGCTCTCTAAAAACTGTGCTTTTTACTTCTGCTCCTCAGGCACTGGGAAGGATATTGGCACTGTAATAACAAAATAAAACAACAACAACAAAAAAATCCCCCAAACATCTATTCTGCCCTGTAAAATCAGCTTTAGTATCAGAGTGAAACCCACTCAATTAATGAGTGAAATGAAATGGTGCCAGTGTGCATCTATGAGATGACCACAGAAAAGTGAGAGCAGCTCATGAACAGTGAAAGGATTACTAGAGAAATACTTAAAAATAGTAAAATATAGTAAAACAGGTTTTATTTTTAAATACTCACATAACTAAATCAGTAAGGTAAGATGACATCCAGCTAGTTAAAAGTCTTACAGTACAGTCCAGGTGGTTTTGCAACCCATTCCCTTACCGCAGTGTAAAGAGAGAGCTTTTTGTTCTGCCTGATGAATTTAGCCGTGATGTCGTCCGTGAATGCCATTAAGTCCTGGGTGCGCCTCTCCGTGATGCTGGTTTCTGTTCCATGGCTCGCGAGTGCAAGAGGTCAGTGCCCAGATTACAGGAGGTGCTTTCAGGAGCCATTTGTTTGTAATGCATCATAACAGAAGAAGTATCTTGTAATGAAAACAATTTCTTTCTGTTTAGGTAAAAAGGTTGTAGGTTGTTACTGCTTCCAGTACGAAATCCACTGAATCTCAGCATTGGTGAAACCTTTAGGATCAAGTTGAGGGCCGTCCCAAGAGTGCCTGACTTCAAGTATGCAGGCTGTCCCACTCCAGCCAGTGGGTGCTAGTGTGTAAAACTAGGCAGGTGCCTCAAGATACTTAAAATACCTGTCTTAAATAGGGCATTTGAGCACCTTCCTGACTCAAAACAAACTGTCATTAACCTTTTACTCCATTTAGTGTATACTAAGACAGTATTTTCTGTAGAAGAAACATAGAAACCACTGTGTGGTATATAAACAGCTGCAGACCTACAGTGCTTCAGGAGCGTTACTTTCCCCACGCTGGGGAGAACTGTATATGTGTTTGATTGGAAATAATAAAAATGGAGTACAAATGTTAATAAAAGCATTTTATTTTAAAGAATTGCTCATTAGACTAGATTGCTCAGTCAAGGTAGAGCAATCAGGGAGACACAACCTGTTGTGCAGAAGACCTTCTTCACTTTGAGGGTGACAGAGCACTGGAACAGGCTGCCCAGGGGGGCTGTGGAGTCTTCTTCTCTGGAGATATTCAAAGCCCGCCTGGACGATGTCCTGTGCAACCTGCTCTAGGTGAACCTGCTTTAGCAGGGGGGTTGGACTAGATGATCTCCCGAGGTCCCCTCCAACCCTTGCCATTCTGTGATTCTGTGAAGACTGTCGTCTGCCTGTTCCCCGTCAAAGGGCAGCAGC
Organism: Egretta garzetta; assembly: GCF_000687185.1. Lineage (NCBI taxonomy): Eukaryota > Metazoa > Chordata > Aves > Pelecaniformes > Ardeidae > Egretta > Egretta garzetta. Next base: position 1,853,533 of record NW_009260774.1, read on the forward strand.
AAACAGCAGCTCCCAAGGGCTGGAGGAGGTGATCAAAGCAGAAATGGCAACAGTGGCTCATGACATTGTGCCCTGCCATAATTTTTCATGCTTCTTTCCCTGTCAGGGAGTAGAAGGAACAGAACAGTGCATTTGTGTCTCACATGTTTCCGTGGCTTAAAATGAAGCGTTGATAAAGGCGGGTGTACATGGAGGTACCAGCCTACGCACCAGCATTCCTGAAATGCACTGGGCTTTTTTGCTTCTCTGGCTCTACTTTGTAACGGTCGTGTTCAGCAACAGGCAAAGCAGAAAGTGCCTTTGTAAGCCTTTACAAGTAGTTTCTGGTTTTTTTTCCTGAAGGAGTCCAAAGAACAACCATGCCCAAATAAAGGCAAGGGATGACTTTTGCTGACACACATCCTAGTTCAGATCAATAAAACAAGAGCAACAGTTACAGCTGTTAAAGTAACTTGGAACAAATTGTAGGAATTAGAAATAGAAAATAAACTGGGGGTAATGAAATAGAGTAAAAGGAAAAAAAACTTCACATAAAAATATGATCAATATTTAGATTAAAATATGATCCTGCAGGACCTCTATTCAGGAGGGAACTCTCTGGAACAACCTCCACCACACTGTTTTGTTGCTTTTTAAAGGCATGTTTAAGTACTGCATAATTTCTGAAGCTTAAAAGAGGTATTAAAAGAGAGAAAGTAGTATGTCATGTTTAGTTATAGTTAGTTGCAAATCAGTCTTAAGCAAATGGATTGAGATTCTTAATGTGGTATTGAGTGAACTAAAAAAAAAGGGAATATTAATTTTCATGCTTCGTGGAAACAAACCTGGTCAAACAGACCTGATTACAATCTTAGATGAGATTAAACCTGTGGTTGGTAAAGATAAATTGTGTTGAGGCATAGACTTTTAAAATCTTTGTTTTATTACAGCGTAACACACTAGTTAAAAAACCCAAAAACCAGTGTTATCACATATCACTACAGAACACATTGGCTGGATTAATAGATAGCTATCAGATCCCCAAGGTAGTCGTCAATGGAGAATCATCACAAATTCTGAGCTTTATGTTACTTAATTTGCTTTTGGATTCTCTGTGGAGCTGATTGGTAAAATGGCAATGCATTTCCTCTTTGAAGTGAAGTAACTGTGACCATGTAAACACTTCTGTAAGTATTCCTCATAAAAGGGAAAATCTTCATCCGTTACTTCTAGTGGAAAACATGGATTTGTGGGGCCAGGTTTATTATTACAAGAGATTCTTAATAGAGTGGATTTTAAGATGTACTAGTTTATTTGCTACTTACTTCTGATGATGGCCCATCTACATAAGTAATGTCGTTGACCTCTTGTGTTTGTCCATCCTTGAAGGTTTCCTCATACAAGCAGTTAATGAAAAAGTATGACGTGCTTTTGCCCTTGTCAATGGTGTCAGAACATGTAAGAGAGATTTTGGTCATGAGGCTAAATAAAACTCCTGTTGTAAATGGAGTCCCAATAGCATTTTGTCTAGGTGACTGATACGTTTTATTATTCAAGGAAAATGATGTGACAATATCCACCTGAAGAACATGATTAGTTATGGTCATATACCCCTGAATTTTGTTCATTGTGTCATGTTCCTAAAATTTGCAACACAATTTATGTCTAAGACAAACATTTCACCAAAGCTCATCTCACCATCTGACCGTTTTGGTATTACCCAGCCCTAGAACAGCTGTGTTTGTCAGAATAGAAAATGATTATGATTTCCCAGTGAAAAGCTCTCCTTGAATATGATGTTGCTTTTTCAGTGATGTTTTGGCATCAGATAAATGGCCTTACAATCTATAAAAACAACATAAGACGCCTTTATGCATCTTTGATGATTTAGCATGGTACATTACAGGTTTATAGGTATATTTGCTGATTTAAGAAATGTTGGCTCATCCGCACTGTATGTAAAGTTTTAAAAATAGTGTAAGTTTAATGTGTTTATTAAAATATATCCTGGTTTTATTTCTGAGTATCAACAAGACATTAACTTGTGGGTATGCACTGCTTGATGAGTGAATATCAATTGGAAATTCTTTATTACTTTAAAAAGTAAAGAAGATAAATGATTTTTTTTTGTAGTCTGTACTGTTAAAATCAAGTAGGGATAGTTTTTCTGGGCTACTTTTAATAACTGTAGTCCCTTTTTAACAATTTATTACCAAGTGCAGGGAAACCAGTCAGACCCAAATTCAGCCAACTACATAGTTATGTGCTGAATTTTACATGTGTAAGCTATGGAATTTAAGTTAGGTTGCTTATGTGTTTAAGGTACTTCAGTGTGTAACTAAATGATGGCTCAGACTAAGAACTTGGAGATGACACACATTTTTTACCAGCATGCTGCACAGTCTGCATATACCTATCTCCTTCTTTACTTCTTCTTATGGCTTTTACGTGGTTTTCCAAAGGGGAAGCCTCTAGGAATTCATTTGAACATTTTATGTTTCTGCCACAGGGAGGAAATCATAGGCACATGTTTACTCAAAGGCACATGTTTACTCATTTAAACAAATACATTCTGTTATCCTAATCAAATAAGGAAGCATTCACACTCATCAGATTCACATGCATTAAGCTTCATTTTTCTTGTAGTATTTGGAGGTGTCGTTGGAAAATACAGAAAATAGCCAAACTGGTGTTATTACAGTGTTCAGTTTCTGAAAATGAGAGGGATTTAGTGCTGGTGACTCATGATACATTCTAATTAATTCCCTGAAAAGAATTTCTCTGTGAGTACTTCTGCAGCTCCCAGAGATGAGATATTTTGGATAGAGACAGCTGAAGAATTCCAGAGAAGGCTTTGCAATTATTTCTGCTTTTACAGCTTGATAGAGGGACTTTAGCACAGGTCTCTCAGGAGCCTGCTGCAGTATCGTGTTTTAGCTGATGGCATGAACAGGACATCCTTGTTCCACAACTGTCAGGTTAAGGCCACATATCATGAAAGATGGTTCAGATCACAAAGGTAGGAAGGTAAAATACATTTCAGCATGACCTTCTGAGTGGGAGCTGAGGAATGGTTGGACTTCTCCTCTTGGGGAAAAAGGAGCAAGACAAGAGAGTATGGTGAATATGTTTGCTTAAAGAAGCACTGTTTAAATAGAACACCTGGATTTGAAAGTGGTTACCCAGTTGTCGGTTGTTCTTACAGGACAACTAAGGGATGTTCATTGATTTGCTTAAGGTCACAACAGATGCTCAACAAACATTACAGCCAGACTTCTTCCACCTCTTGGTCCTCTTCTTTAACATGCTGAGGGTGACACTTCAGTTGATTCACTGCACTACTACAGTGCACAACACCAAGTTTTTAAATAATTCATTTACACACATGTACACTCTTCTGTATCTGCATTTGAGCAAATTCTGCAGATGTGGCTTAGTCAAAATATATTTTTTGTGTTAAATTTCTCCAGGATTTGACAGATTTAATTTTGTTTTTTAAGTTTATGTAAGAGTTCTTTTTTAAATGTCACATTTTTGCTACACGTTTGATGTACATTGTTCTTTCACTTTAATTCATGCTGTGTTTTTCCCAATAAGCTAAATTTCATGGGGCATCCAGCTGTGGTTGCTTAGTACCAACAAAGAATGATTGTTTTGAAAAACGTGACTTGGATATTACTTGTTGGCTAGTGTTCACATTACAAAAATAATGTGCAAATGTGCATTCTTTGTATGAGTGCTTGATAACATGCTCTTCTAATATTTGAAATGAACTTAGAATCACAGAGTTATCTAACATCTTGAGAAACAGAGAATAATGTATGAATTCAGGAACTTTGAACTGAAATGAAATTATACTCATTTACTTAAGAACCCATTTGATTGTGGATACCCTTAGGCTTCTATTTGACAGAGTACTGTAAAAATATGTTCAACATTTTTAAGAAAAAAAAAACAACTCTTATGCCGCATTTTCAGTTCTAAAAAATCTTTTTTCAGCAAGGCTCATGGAAAAAAAAGATACATTTCAACCATTAGTCAAAACACAGCCCAAATTTGTAAATTTTTGTGTGATCTTAAGTGATTCTCCTTAAGGTGGTTCATGCCTGACTTGAGTGTACGCAGCAGG
>NW_009260774.1:1857712-1888756 GCF_000687185.1 Egretta garzetta
AATGGGTTGATTCGCATGCTCAGTTTATTCTTTGTAACAGATAGATTGCAGGGAGTATTGATTTGAGGTATGTATATGGGAAACACTAACTAAAAGAGCTGAATTAGTTGTTAGGCAGTCTGCAGAGCTGAGTGGCATCCACCTACACCTTCTGAAGGTAACCAGAGGTGGAGCTGCACAACTTCTGGCAATGGGACATTGACCATCCTTACAAGTGGCCACCGTGCTGGAGAATTGCTGGGGAAATGTACAGAAAGGGCTCCAGGAGAAGTCCTGGGAGCTATAGGCTGATGAGTTTGACTTCCTTCTCCAGTGAGGTGGGGACTCTATAGGATATAAAGAGTAACATAACTGAGCACGCGGATAAATATGTTGGTCTTGCCTGGACTGCTGCAAAGGGAGATTCTGTCTCACTAACCAGCTGGAGTTCTTGGGGGAAGTCAGTAGACACTGGATTTAAAAAAAAGTCTTTGACCAGGCATCTTGCTCAGGGTAAATAGTTTAAGGAGGAGGTGTGTAATGTGACCGATTCATTAAAAAAAAAAGAATACTAATATATATTGGGTAAGTATTAGTACCCATCAAACTTTGTATATTGATTCTCATCTTAAATCAGGAGCTCTTTATGAAAGAATTGTACCTTTGTGAGTGCCTGTATGTGGTCTTAGCTTTGTTTTAATCAATGAAGATGAAAGTGGTTATAAGAAGTTATTATTGATAATAATAGCTCTAACAGTAATATGAATAAAATCTGGTGTAATTGAGGTAGAGGATAGAGTAACTCACATTTCCCTTAGCTAGTGAGAAAGTAAGCCTAATCTTGAATTGCAGGGATACCAGCATACAGAAGAATACCTGTAGGCCTCCTATCTGTGTCCCATTGTATTTGAAAAACAAGCAGTGCTATTACATATTAATCAAGACTGATTTTGAACTGACTACTGCACAATAGAAGAATGTTAATAAATCACCTGTATTCAATGTTGGGTTTTTTTTTCTTAAATGAGTGAAGAAAAGGAAAAATGGATGGGTGGAGGTTTTGTGGAAAATTGACATTAATTTTTAAATTTTTTTTTTAGAAATTCAGTTATGTAATTTTTGTTGGTAGTCCAATGCTCCTCTCCTCAGCACCACACTCCCCGCTTACCCCTTGGGATACCATGGTGGTGTTTTTTATACCAGGATACTTCCTGATTTTAGCGTTTATGTCACAAAAGGGATCGTTCTGAACTAAATCAAAATAAACAGCTTTCATTCCTAAACAATGACAGCAAGGTTGACATTCAGTGAAGAAGAGATGTATTGAGGCCTGTGTAATTATTATTACTGATATTTGGCGTTACATCAGATAAATGGGCAGGTGAGCCTGTAAAATACTGTCTCTGACTTCTCAAACTCAGGGAAGTGTTTTTTGCACTGTTTACGCTTTCCCATTTTCTAAGGTTGCTCCATAAGTTGCAGGATAAAACATTGTCAGAGGAATTCATGTCATCTCACTTGGGATGTTCACTGCAAACTGACTAGTCCTCTAACCTTCCTGTATCATCAGCGAAGATAAACAGGCACTTTTAGGGTGAAATTAATCTTTCCTATTTTAGATGCATGTCTTTGGATGAGATGAATCAGGATGAGCTGAAGTGCTTGCTTCTCTCTCCAGTGCCTTTAAAAGGGAGTCAGGCAGCTGGCTGAGCCGTATACAACTGAGTAAGCATCAGATAGCTGCAGTGTAGGCATCTCCATTCAGTCAGATAAATCTCAATCCTATGCTTAGAATTAAAAACAACAATGCACACAAAAGCAGAACCAAAAAGAAAAAAGAAGTTGATGTTCTAGGAAAAAATTACAAGTTTTGGTGGAAAGGACAGAAAAGCTATGCCTCTCTTTGCTTTCCCCCACTCCAACGCATTTAAAAAATGATAGATTTTTTTCACTCTTATAAGAGTCACCTGTAGTTCATGGTTTCTGCTTTGTGTTGGTAACATTTTTCTCTCACGAGTACTTTTTAGAATACCGACATAGTTTTTTATCCTTAAAAGAATAATGCTGAATGAGTTTACAGCTCATTTATGTCTCTTCACACATAGCCCCTTGCCCTTGCCTTCTAGCTCTGTGTAATCCTCAGTGCTGGTTTACTGGTTTTTACATTGTTTCCTCCACTGCAACTGCTTCACCAGTTCATTATTTTAAGCGCTCTTCTTTGCTGTCTACTTGGTACAGAACATCCACTTTCAGCTAGCAAGCACACTGCCCTCTCTTCAGGGCCCTCTCTTGAGTACCTACTCTTTCTGGTTTCCCTATATGAAAGCATGACAATGTAGAATAAACTGAGATATGGTATATGTTATATGATTGTATATATAGAAAAGGATGGTGTCACACCGGTTTTATATCTCCACAATTCAGAAATTCTTGGGAACTCCTTACTAGTACAGGACTTTTGTAACAGAGTGGGGAATCAGTCCCTGTATGGCCTTTTTGGGCAACGCAGTTGAGTTCATCTCCCGTCACTTTAGATATCTGCAGTGCAGATATGTCCATATGAGCTAGTCATCCAAGGCTACTCTTGGAGTGAATTACAAGAGATGGGTGCTTTTAGGGTACAAATCTCCTGATCAGTTTGAAGGTCTACTTTAAGATGAGATAAAGTGCACTCAGAAGTGCCTGGTGCTGTCTATTGACTGTAAAGGAATTCTAGACACCTAAAGTAACTGTAGACAGAAATGCTACTGATACCTGCGTTTAGTCAGATGTATCCCCTCCTGTGTGGCTGTATAACAATACTGTGTTGTATGCAGTAGTCATATTTTTGTGGGTTCATACATAAGACTTCCCTTTTTTTCCTGTTGAAGAAAATTCCATTTGGTACTTTATTTTGTGTAAGAAAAGATTACAGGATGCAAGTTGCAAGTGAAACAATTAGTTTAAGAAATCAGATATAATAGAATTAGATCATTCAATAAGTCAGAGAATTAAATTAACTTACAGTAATTGTGACCTGTAGTGATGCCACAGGATCAAAAAATGTAGGAGTGAGTCTTCAAAAATTAGTTTCATTTAATCTGAGATCAAGGTTGCAATCACGTTATTTTATGTTGGCATGGAGAGAATTAGACTGAATGCCTTAGCTGTGACTCTGCATTTTGTAGATTTCAAAGACAAATTCAGCTCACATAGAAAGGAATTTTGCTCCCAATTTTAGTTATGGATGGTCTTAACGATGGTGTGAGTGTGCAAATCGGTTTCAGGGAAAGAAAGAGCATGAACTTCCAGGACTTCATCCAGTGTTGGATAACTGCCCATGAATCATAGAATCATAGAATCACTTTGGTTGGAAAAGACCTTTAAGATCATCGAGTCCAACCTTTAACCTAACCATGCCATCACACCACTAAACCATGTCCCTAAGCATCTCATCTATCCTTCTTTTAAATACCTCCAGGGATGAGGACTCGACCACCTCCCTGGGCAGCCCATTCCAGAGCCTGACAACCCTTTCGGTGAAGAAGTTTTTCCTAATGTCTAGCCTAAACCTGCCCTGGCACAGCTTCAAACCATTCTCCCTGAGCATACTTTTTCCCAGGAACACTTTGCAGAAAAGGCCTGTGTGTGCAGTTAATTTCCATGGAATAGCTGACGTTCTGCTTTCCTTTCTTATAACAGTGCTGAGGCTGAGGAAGCTTCGACTGTGGCATGGGTTATGTGAGGAGCATGCTGGGTGATCTTCAGCAAATGATTTCACTATGTTGTGCCTCAGTTTCCCTTTAATTTGCAGGGTATTGACACCAATATCTTACGAAGCACTCATGAGATCTGCTAATGAACAGTGCTTCACCAGAGCCAGGGCTGAATATCATGTGTATTTGTCTGAATAGACTTCTATTAAGATGGGGTACAATGGCTTAAAGTGAGTCAGATAGTCAGATTTTTCACTGTCAGGAGCATAGGTACATTTTTTTAATAGGAGAGAATTGCTTTTCACTGTCAAACCAATGTGTTTTACCTCTTCACAAGGTACTGAGTCATCCACTGCCCAGAGGAAAGCACTTAAATCATCAGTAAATCACCATTCTGCCCTGTAAGAGAGCCAGGTTCGCTTCTCAAGACTCCATATGTCATGCCTTAGTTGGAAAAATGTTGGTAGAGCAGATGTGGCCCTGAGAGTGAAATGGGGAGCAGATTGGTTGCATTGTCAAGGTGTTGAGGGACTGATGCTGACCAGTTCCAAAGATCATCCTCTGCAGCAGGACAGTTTTGTTATTATTTAGGATGTTCCTGTAGGTTTAGGTCTAGGTCAGAGAAGCTTTCAGAAGGTATGGAAGTGTAGATCCTCTGGTCTCCTTCTAGTTCACTGCTTGCTTGCTAGGCAGATAGGCAGTGAAAATGCTGGCACATTGGGCCATTCAGATGACCCCAAGGCCATGTGTTCCATTGCTTCTGTAACTGAACTTACTGCACATACCTTCTTTATCTCCCAGGACCCTCTGGCTCCTGTTTCTCCTCCCTTCTCCCCAGGAGTTTTTTTCCCTTGAAGGTTCTCTGGATTTATGTTTTCCACTTTCTCTTCAGAATCCCTTTCCTTCTCTCTCCTTTCCTGTACTAACCTTCAGTAAATAAGTCAAGAAGGCGTTTGCCTTCCATGTGTGGGGAAGATGGCAGAGCTGGGACAAGCATATTGTTGTTCTGGAAGCTGTAAGTAGGCCTTCTGGATATCATGAAGGTAAATAATTGGTAGAAAGTACTTCTAAAATAGCTGTGAAAACAGATGGCTCCTGAGAGAGTAGTCCTGCCTTTGTGTCTTGGATCACCTATTCAGTCTTTAATTTATTTTTTGTTTTGTCTGGTGTGTAAGGGCCATCCCTAGTTCCACCCAATGTGGCTAAATGTTACCTGTAAGTGGAATTTTATAATTTTCTTTTTACATGTGTCTGACAGTTCTTGGTCTCTGGATAGAAAAAGACTCTGTGGGCAAGATCCTATGAAGGTTTTTTTTTTTTGCTTACTTCTCTCAGAAATCAGTAGAGTTAAGGTGCCTATGTAAATATATACCCATTGCTACTATGTGAAATTTAAACTGTGAGAAAGAAACAAGGGGACCCTGGAATACTGAGTGAGTAGAAAAAGGGATGAGTGATGAGCAGAAGAATGTCGTTAAAGATTTGGATTTATCTCTTGTATATATTTTTGGTTCTGCTACACATGTTTTGGGTTGCCCTGCCCAAGTTACTTACTGGATAAATGACATTTATCTATTTCTTAGATTTTTTTCATCTGCTTAGACAGATTTATCTGCTATTTATCTGCTTAAACATCTCTTGAGAACTTTACCCATTCTGTTCCTCTGCTAAAATAAGGGTAATAATACTTCCTGACCTATGGTCTTGTCTGTTCAGGTAATAATCTGTTTCAGTAGGGATTATTTTCTATGCTGCTGCGTGTTCCAGACATGGATGGTCTCCCAGTAAGATTACATACCACCATAAAAACATGACATGGAGTTAATAATGCAAACACCATCTTTTGGTTTATCCACTGTTCAATTATTATGAGGAATTACAAACATCTACTGAATTAATTTTTAATTTTTTTTTCTTCAGTTACTTTAGTAGCTGTATGTTATTTGTCATTGCTCCCTATTTGAAGGACTTGTCATGTTTCTTAAGATTTACTAATAATCTACTAATCTTTTTAATTTATATCATTATTTCAAATGTTGGTTATTACAGATAATTCCTTCAGTGCTTCGAAAATAGGCACTATACGAAAAAAATGAGTGGAATGCATGTTAAACGGTGTAAAAATTGGACAACTCTTGAATTCCAAAATTATTTTGAACTTGAATCTAGCAGGAAGAGACATAAAATCTTGTTTTGAAAGCTGAAGCTAGCGAAATTCAAATTAGTAAAAAGGTGCACATTTTCACAGTGAGAGTGAATATTAGTTGTGACAAGTTATGTAGTACTGTGAAACATTTTTCTTTTCTTGAATCTTCCTATAATAGATGCTGTTGTGTAAGGAGAAGCAGTAGGGTTTTTGCCTGAATTACTGTTTGACCTCTGTTAATGCAGGAACTCAGATTACGTTGTTGTAATAGTCCTTCTAGCTTTAGAACCTGTGATTTTTTGAATCTGTGAAATGTTTTGGTTTTTTTCTTTTATTTTCTAATCGAGCATTAGCCTAATTCCCGAACCTACATCTGTAGCTGAGGTTGTTGAGTTCTAGCATCATGTTTTCTTATGGCCTTTGATTCACTGAATTTAAATCAAAAGTGCAGTCATTGGTACTAAGTATACCATTTGATTAATGGGATTGGAAGGCTGGTGGTCTTGAAATTGGATTACAGAGTGGGATATTATAGATAAATGATCAAATCAGATCTGCAAAGATACTTCTGCTTGAAACAGCACTTGTGCAAGGGGAAAATACACAGCAATTGTGGTTCTGAGAGGGAATGAGAAAACACAAAAGGGAAGCCTTAAAGAAAGCTGCTCTGGCAGGTATCTATCTGTTCCTTGGTGTAATTACCGAGAATTAGAATCACCGGTGAAACAAAAGGATTTTTTTTACATCTGTCCTCTTTGCCTGAAGGGGCAAAGGAGAAGAACTGGTACAAGTAGAGAAAGAGTATTGTACAAGAGCTTACCTCTTTGCGTGACAGTCTGGGAAATAAGCTGGCTATTAATAAGTCAGATATGTGTATCCACATCTTATAACATTCTTACAAAAATGATCCACTTCCAGATCATCAGATCTGGAAGGCTTTTACAAAGGAAAGTAGCATCACTAAATCCTGATTTACAACAGTATAATGGAGGTAAAAATATTATGAGTAATCACTGTGGTAGAATTTAGCATGGACATTATTTTTTGCCTTCATTTAAAACTGTGAAGTACTGCTGAGTGCACAGAAGGGCTGGGGGCAACCAGCTGTGGAGCTGACGCATCCGTGCTCCAGGAGTGGGGAGAGCGTGTTTTATGACCTGTGCCTTATTTAGGATACAGGGCGGGGTATCAACGCTATCAGGCGGCTTCCTCTCTTTTCCTGGTAAGCATTTGCATTATCTTCTCTCCCTCTTTTTCATTCCAGCACAAATAAAGATTATATTAATCACAAATTTCCAAGATTATAGTGTTGAATGGAAATGCCTACCTCAGATTATTATTATTGTGCAATATTGACATGCAAAAATGATAACTTATTTTTTTCTCTGTTATTTCCCCCAGGGTGCAGCTCTAATTCGAATGTTGGCCAACTTTATGGGTCACTCTGTGTTTCAAATGGGCTTACAAGTAAGTAAAGGCATTTCTGTCCTTGTGTAGGTGTGCATTTCTAGCAGTTTCGTGCTCTCTTTTTTCTTTTTAAATTATATTTGCATCTATTTGTGGAACTGTTTCTTTACTTCAGGACCATCAGAGGCACCAACGTGTCCTTGAAGCTGAATTAGATGGAAGATGCTGAGTAGTGTAACACACATTCCAGTGCCCCCAGTTTCACCTGTATTTCTTGGTGTATCAAGTGATTGCACTTTAACCAGCACACGGTTTTGTGTCCATTTTGTGTAGATTGCCACATAAAAGCCATTTTATCCATGTGACAACTGTGTGAAGGGCTAGCTGAGGAAGGAGCTACTTCTCTTCAATTACATTTGCGTGCTGATATAACAAATAATAACAAATCATGTCAAGCCTTCTAGAAAATACACAGCCCTAAAACAAGTAATGCTTTTCAGATAAATATTTTTTCCCTTCCCTTCCCCCCTTGCAAAATCCTTGAGCTTTATTTTTACCTTTGATAAGCATGGAGTGTTCTTTGCCTTAACAATGTTTCGAAAACTCACTCTGTCTTTTAGAAGGAATTTCAAGAGGTAGCATTTCTGTATGAAGAGAAAGAAATTCAATGTGCTGATTACCAAGGATGAACTTTTTTCAGCAATAATTCAGCGCAAATGAGTGTTTCGTAAACTATCTAGAAACAAACAAGCCAAAGCATAAAAAACAATGCAACTCCCTCTATTCCATAGAAATCTGCTTGAGTAAATCATGTTACAGGCAGCTGTGATTGATGAATTATGTATGATGCAGCCTGCTACTTAGAAGTGTCCTTTAAAGTAAATTGATGTTCACCTGAAATACAATTATGCTAAGATGGAAAGAGCAATCAATCTTATCTGTTCTTAGTAAGCTTTTCATTTTGAAATTTAAATAAACTACGTCTAGGATCAGGTCATTTTTTAACAGAATAATTCTACCTCTAACCAAAATAAATTGGAAGATAAAATATAAAACAAAAGTTAAATAAATGCATTGGTTATGTCAGAGAGGTGTGTTCCATGCAATAGGCAATGAAAGGAAACCTGCTGGGGACATACAGCTTTTTGGAGAGTTTACAGGACTTTCAGGGTTTGCAGCATAACTTATGCGCAGGACCCAGCTGGATCATTTTCTTAGTTGTAACACCAGGTCAAATCAGTTTGATAATCTTCTTAGCCAGATAGATAAGAAATCTTGAAATCAAAAGTTTCCTTCCTAAAATCTTGTATATGTCAAGGGTAAAGCCCTCATCTCATTTAAGCCAATAAGACTTCCATCCTTAGTCCAGCAAACTCCATATTCCAGCCAGAAACTTTTGCCTGCAGAGATCCATTGATATGGAAATTCAATAGAACTTTTTCCCAAAAAAACATTTCACTCAGGGCTTTAGAAAGAAAAAGTTTTAATACATACATCTCAAACCCTGTTTTTCTGTTTTCCTCTATGTTTGCCTGAGAAATAACAGTGTGCAAGTTGTCCTGAAATAAATTTAGAAAAAAGTTCAGATCAAAGAATAGGGCTATGCAGGGATTAAATTATCATAATTACCATAAAGTTGTAATGGAGCTTTGTTTTTTGATTTGAGTGGTTTCCTATTATTTCTGCTTTTCACCGGTTCTGCTCTAAATAGAAACTCTTCTGTTTGCTAATGAAAGTTTATGAAAAATCTAACTGTGAAAATCTGACTAGTGAAAGTCTTGGCATCAGTTCAGTAGGAAGATGATATTCTAACTTCTTTTATAAAAACTGTTTGAAATCCAGATAGACATTTCCCATGTAGATATCTCCAAGTTGAACAAAATATAACATAAAGTTCATAAGCTTGCTCTTAAGCTACAAATTACACAATTGGAAATGTCTGTCAATCATTTAATTCTTTGTGCTTTGTGGATCTAACAAAATAGTGTTCCTGCCCTGTAGAGTTGGCAGGCCTGCTTTGATGATGATAAGGGGGACTGGAGGACTAATTTATCCTTTCTATCATGCATTGATTTAGGCTTTTTAGCTCTTTAGCCCCAGTGCCATTATTTGGGATTTAGCATTATGTTGCCCTGAATCTAGTTTTATCATGGAATTCATCTAGTTCAACTAAATGGCCTTTCTCAAGGATAGCTGCAAAATCAAGTATTACTACTATTTATAAATCTCTTCAAATAACGAATACTCTGAAAGTGCACTTGATGGTTCATTCCTCCTGGGTTATTCTAATAGCTTGCTGAGCAACTGAGTTCTGAAGGACCTTTGCTTTATCTTACTTGCTTTGTTTTTCATTAGCCTCCAGTACATGGAGCACATCAGTGTTAATAGTATTAATATTATTTCAGTTCTTTTTAGTGTATTAGGTATGTCCTTAAGTGTTTCACAGATGATAAAAGAGAGTATTCCTGTGATCTTATTACACTAGCGTAAACCAAAATGAGTAGCCCTTTATTTGTGTTTGCGTTGAGTGTTTGTGTTTTCATTGAAATCAAGGTATGATTCATCATCTAATTAAGAGCAACAGAATTAGAGCTTTTATATAAGAGAAGCTACACACAAATATGCTAACCTTTGGGTTAAGGAGAGGAAAAGATAAGGTTTAGAGCAAGAAGCAAATGGGATAGCTACCTTTTTTTTTCGTTAGGAGTTTTTTTGTAATCGCATGCTGTCACCTGGCAGGTGGACTTTTTGAAGAGCAGAACAAGATAGCTTGGGGGAGAAAAAACCCTTATATGTCAAAGAAAACTATCAATTGTGTTAAAAAGAAGAAAAAAGTTGATGAAAGGGAGTGGGGCTCTTTGTTGGATAGTCTTTAACAGTGAGTATGAGCTGCAGCAAATGTACAAAGGTGCACATGATCCCTAACAGTTCATCAAACTGTTCTGTTGAGGAGTCTGCAGGGAGGTAAAATTGTAGTAGAGATGCTCAGTTTTAAAGTGTAGATGGCTTTGGAGAGATTCATATCTGTCAAGAATAACCAGCCTGTTCCTATCATGGTAAATATACTGTGGAAGACCATTGGATTATAGTGTGGAAGTTCCACAGTAAAACTGCAGTCAAGAGACTACCTAGTGAAGATACAATTTTCTGGAAGCCCTTCAAAGACATATGATGTCTTGAATCATGTGACATTTTCAAACAAAGAACTTTCTCACTGCTTCCACATAGCACTCCATAGACAAAACCAAAAGAGAACATATTTATTTTGGCTGTAATGAATAACTGAATAATGACAGTAATAGCCACAGCTGGTAACACTTGCATATGAGAAAGTCACAGCTATTATTTTTGTAGGAAATGTCTAATAAACCCTTCCTTCTCATATTATGTGATTTCTCTCTTTTTAAAAGTCCTGACTTCTTTCATGATGTATGAAATTTCTTATGCTCCAGGGAAATTCAAGAGGTGGCACTGAATGCCAGTACTCTTCTTACAAAATTGTGTTGCTTTTTGGTCAAAAAGCCATTAATCAGGCAGGACAGTGATTAGAGCATGAAGAGGCTTGGTCAGCACCACTTGCTCTGATCGTGTTTCTGAACTGCATAGATCGGTAGAGGAAGATGCCGTAAGTTGGCCTTATCATTCAGCCATCACTCAGGGCAGTAATATGCAATATAGTATTAGATTCGTGTGAGATTTTCATCTGTAGGCTGTTGTTCCCAATCTGTGTGCTTGAAATAGATGGTTGCTTACATGACTGGTGTCACTGTATTACATTTTCTGTAAGGTTTTACTGCTTTATGGCAAGGCACCTCTTCAAGTTATCAGTGAGATTTTTTTTCATATTAAGTATTGAGAAAAAGCTTAGTGATTTGAAGGTCTGGTATTTAGATGTGTGTAAAGAGGCACCTCCAGCTCTGTAATGAGACATTTCTGCACTGGTTTATTTAAACTTTTCTTATATTTGGTTTGATTATTTTGGAGCCTCATCTCTGTTACTGTACGTTTGTCAACACTGCATTTCATTTGCCATGTGGCAGCTCATTGATCACATAGATCTGTATCCTTTTGAACTTCACTTGCTGCTGTGTACGTGTTCATCACTCACTCTGATTTAGTGCATCATCAGCAGTTTGAATTAGTTACTGTAGGAATCTCTGCTGCGGTGATAAATTAACTGCTTTTGTACTTTAGGCTTCACATTGTACTTTTGGAAGAAGAATTTCCATGCAGTGTTTTGGATATACGCTGTCTTTTTTGGTGCTGTTGAGTGGCCACTGTATTGAAACAAATTGGTCAACCTTTCAGAGGAGCTGTCTGGAGAAATGTGACACGCAGGCTGTTAAATACAGCAAGGTTCAGATTTCAATCATTCTTTACTATCATAAAGCTGGCTAGTTAGATTTTCTTTCATCCACACTGCTTAGTATTTCCTGCTTTTTAGACACCTCCGTGCATGCTTGTGTTCTGTCTGAATTGTGCCAATGTGAAACCCTATCAGAAACTTGCTAGGTGTAAAATAAAGCTCTAATGTGCAATTTTCCATATTGTTTGCCACTTCTGTCCAAGGATCTAGTAGTACAAGACATGTATTCATCTGTTTCCACAGTATTGTTTTATAATCTATTTTTTACATAGTATATTAAACAGGTTTCGGTGTACCCATTTTATCATACCAATTTATTACATCTTTATTCCCAATTCACAAGTTAGCTGTATGCTGTTTAAAATGAGACATCATTAGAGACTTCTTAATAAAGTTTTCTTTAAAAGCAAACAAAAAAAAAAAACAGGCACCTTAGGATCAGGCTCAGTGAAGCAAATGAGCTGCGATGCTGTCTCTGGATCAACAGTGCACGTGGAACTACCTGGTGTCTTCCTTTGCTCTGTGGGAGGATGTAACTTTTGCCACCAGGCAGGAGCATCTTTACAACTGGAGCACCTCTGGTGTTGCCACTCACCTCGCTGGTGCATTTAGATGTTGGGTAAAGTACTTTCCAGCTAATTCTGCACCCGTCTCCTCTCGTGTAGAAGAGCACAGAGTGTATGACCTTGGTGAACATCAAAGTATCGCCATGGGCATGCTGGCTATGACCTGTCTTTAATTTACTTGCTACCGATCCCGTTATTTTTTAAACTGTCTCACTTCTTCTGACAGTTGTCAACAAGATAACTTGAGCGTGTTAAAAGCAGGACATAGGAAGACACAGGAAATCTCACAGGAGCTGACATCACTGTTTTCTACACTGCATGTCACATGAGATTGATAACATCTTTTGCCTTTTCTGGCCCCTCAGCATTTCTCATGCTTCTAATTTACAACACTCTGGATTTTAGGTTTACATTTGTTAAATGAATTCAGAGTTATGGACTTTTTCTGTAGCTTTTCCCACCATGACTTAAGTAGGTCAGTAAAAGTTTATGTAAGAAACTTCAGTAAGTTGCAGTGTCACAATTTTTTTTCCTTCAAAAGTGTTAAAGATGTATGGCATAGTAAGGGCCAGACTCAGGTATCACTGCCAAAAATGGAAGTCCTTCCTCTAGCTCCAAGAGGTTTTATGTATACTATGCGTATAGCAAAATGCTGCTGTTTAAAGAAAAAAATTTGTTTGAAGATGTATAATTTAAATGTACAGTTATTGATAAATGCTGAAGTTAATTTTACCTTTGCATTCTTTCCCTTTTTTTGTATGGACCTTAACCAGTATTTTTAATTATGCAGTTGCCCAGTGTTTTTTACATAGGACAATGTCTGATTCAGTTCACAAAGTGGACTGTGAATCTGACTGAATTGGCCTTCTATTCAATAGTTTTGTATACTTCTAATTTGCTTTGTAGCCCCAGTTCCTAACTACTACATGCCATTTTCTTAAATGCCATGCAATGTGGTATTAGAGTGCATCACCAACAGTTAGTGAACAGAAGACATAAATCTCATAGGGAGGGAAGGGGTGGTGCTAGCCTCATTTTATAAATGCAGATCTAGGCCCACAGAAATTTAACTTAAAATTTACACAGGGTGCAGTATGCAATATGAGATGCCCAGTGCAGCACTTTTCCCTCCCATGTGTCGGGCTTCATCATCAGCTGTGAGTGCTCAGCATGGCTGCAGGTCAGCCTCCAGGGGCACCAGGGTGGGCCTCCAAAAAAATGTCAGTCTTACTATTAATGTTGCTGTACATGAATCAGTGGGAGTGGAATGCCTGCGCATTTGGGAGGAAGTTGGACCACTGTGTTTAAAATAAAAAAAAGATCCATGAAATTTGGATATCTATTATGAAACCCAAGAAGATGTTCTGTCAAAGTATTTAGCGTTATAAACTATGTCAGATATTCAGAACAGATGTCACATCGGGTTCAGTCATGGAGTCCTGCTCTGCTACAAATCAGGCCACAGGGCTGCACGTAATGCACCCACGATTATAGCAGCCACCCGTCATGACTGCTGGTGGGTTTTGCCTGATATAGCATAGGTGCTATGCAGAGAGAGCTTTTTCCTAAAATGCTGCATTAGCAGAATATTCCCGTTTGGTTATATTAACTCCTTTCCCTCCTTTCTGCTCTGCTTTTCGTTCCCAGTGCGTTTGGATTAGATGCTTTTCTACCCCAGCTGTCGGGGATTGTTGAGAGAAGGGAGAGATGGGCTCTTGGCTTTCTGCTTCAGGCCCCTAACCTCCCTCTAAGCTTAGGCAGCTGTGAGCCATCGGTACAGCGAGGGAGAGGGACTGTCCAGCTGCTAGGGCACCTAAAGTTGATCAGTGCTAGGAAAAAAGCACGTTTCTGAAACAAGATCACTCTCCTTCTGACCTTTAAACCTCTGCTCCAGTGCATGGGACACCAGAGCTTTTCAAATGGAAGAGTGCCAAGAAAAGGTAAAACGTGCTGTTTTTCCATACTTTTGTTCTGATGTTGACTGAAATTTTGGAGAAGAATTTGGTGTGAGACAGACATTTCGAAGACAAGATTTCAGCTCAGACAGTTACCTTTTGGCCACATTGGAGGCACCAATGGCAGGGGGTGCTGCAGTAGCTGGTGACGTCCCCAGTGCCCGCGTTCAGGGCAAGGTTACATTTGGTGTCGCCTTCATTAGGAGGAAGTCATGCTGTCCTTCAGCTACGATAAAATGTTGCTTCATTGCTCCATTGCTAAAGCTTCTTACAAAAAGAAAAACAATTAGTATACACACGATTTACTTAACTTGTTAAGTTTGTTTCCTCAGAACAGGATTGCCCTTTATGACAATGTTGTAATATGTCAATATTGTTATATACAAAATACTGTAATATCAGTCATATTACAGATACCACATATGCATTCACTTGGTCTGCTTTCAGTGAGCTTCTCTTATTTTGTTGCATGGGAAATTCAGTTATGACTATTTTCTCCTTCATTTTTATTATAGGAATTATTAAGAGGAAGAATGATAGGTATGAATTCTCAGATAACATCAGCGGGCTGAGCAGCTATTTAAGAAAATGTTTTCTTTTGGTATAAAATTACGCTGTTTTTCTGATAGGAGCTCAGTGGCAACCTTGCCTCTGTTGCTATGAGGCAGCACAATGGACTTTACAGGGCGCTGGAAGTACACATTTTGTGTGCAATTCTGCCATCCTCGTGCAATCAGAATTTCCATTAGCTCTTTAGAAGTCAGTCAGGGGGGATATTTCCAGCACAAAGGTTGCAGGACTGAACTCCTAGTTAACACTTAATACACATCAGAAATGAAATAAATCTACTTCTGTTCAGCCCAGTGGAACACATTCAGAAAAAAGCTGAATCCCTACTGGAATAAACAAGCCATCATCAAAACTTTCTCCTCCTTCTCCTTCTCCTTCTCCTTCTCCTTCTCCTTCTCCTTCTCCTTCTCCTTCTCCTTCTCCTTCTCCTCCTTCTCTTCTCCTCCTTCTCTTCTCCTCCTTCTCTTCTCCTCCTTCTCTTCCCTCTTCCTCTTCCTTTCTCCTTACATACATTTGAAGTTCAGCTACTCTAGCTAGGTAGACACAATAGCATATAGCCAGATGTAAATGCTAATGATTTTTAAGGTGTCTTCATTTTGCAAAATTAAATGCTGCTCTAGTGACTGTACTGTTTGACGGTCTTTTGCACCATGAGAAACATTTGCTCAGTTGATACAAACAACAAATAGCTTATAAGCAAAGTTGAAGCTTCACTGTTACTGCTTTCCTATCTGTTACTTGTTGTTACTGTACAAATGTTGCAGGTCATTATGGTCTAGACACAGTGACATGCAAATCGTACTTCCAATAAGTTTTCTTGAGTGATTTATAGTGACCTTTTCATAGTAAGCAGCATTAATATCTTTCCAATTCTGGGGCTTCTATAGAAAAAAGCGTTACAGAAAAGTACAGCAGAGATTTTTTGCCTGGTTAGCAATCCCTGGGCATAGTTCAAGTTAAGGCAGAGGAATGAGCAGCCAACCTGTCACAATTAGCAGGTGCCATCCAAATACCTCTGGAAAACATTCCATCATTTTTTGTGTGCATTAAAAATATATTTTTGGAGCAATATCTGTTTCTAAGTTCAAATGTATTGTACAACCAAACAAGACAAATCTAAAATGAATGTACAAATTCAGTCAAATATATGCAGTTCAATTTCAGAGAGTACTTCATTTCTGTAAGATTTGTTCTTAGCTCAGTAGTTTAGTACTGCTACCAAATAATACATCAAATACATTCTTCTTTAAAGCCAGGCTTAATATACTAGCAGGTGTCTCACCGCAGAGCAGATAGCATCAGACTCTGCTAGGCAATAACTCTGCAGTCCTCCTGAGCGCTCCTGTCAGACTTCGCGTGCAAACTGTTTTGCCACCATGCTCCAGTTGCTGTTGCTGTGTTTCAGAATGGAACCTCCTTCCTCTTCATGTTCATAGCTAATAAGTGAAGCTGAATTTTACAAGGGAAATAAACCTCTCCATTTAATAACTCTGATCTTTTAATAAGGATTCCCAGCAAAGCAGAATATATTTTAAAGTAGCTGGAAATTTGCCCGAGTACAAATTTTGAATCTGGTTTAGATGCTCCATTCACATTGGATTCACTGATTTGCAATGCAGAAGATGTGTTAATTGCAAAATTCCGTTTCTTACAGAGGTTTGATTCTTTCCTCATGTTGGAATGAAAATGACAGGGCCATATTGATTTCAGTTGGGTTGCTTCTGATTTACAGTACTGGTCTCTTATCAACAAGAAGCAGGTAGAGCGAAGAAAGGAGTCCCATTGACTTAGTGATGGCTCTTGCCTCCTCCTTTCTCTTACCAGTTTCTCTCGTGTCTCAGCCTGGATGGCGTGCTCTTTGGGATGGGACACCAGTCCTATCTGCATCCTCTAAATGAATGTTACACTTCCAACACCACAGATGAAATACTCTCAACATTGCCCTAATTCTTCTCCCCCTGAAATCAGTGCTAAAAATGCCATTGACCCATATAATGCCAGAAATGTTGGTTCTGCTGATCTGATTATTGTTAGAGCGCATGGGAGTATTATGAATTACAAAGGAAAAAGGACAAAGTAAAATACTATAATTACATGGCCTATTCAGCATCATTGGTTCTAGAGAAAATTAAGTTTTTTTTCCATATATGGTTCCAGTATCATTCTTATGATTAGTAGTTATAGCTTGCTGTTTGGATATAATGATTTAATTGCAGATAGGACATGTTGATAGTGGGTATTTTCCAGTTGCTGCTGATTGCGAGCATTGTATCACTATTGTGTGTGAAAAAAATCTAAATATACCTTTTGAAAATAAAGGACTGGAATTTCAGCTGGTGAACATTGATGGTATTCCACTGATTTCCTTCCCTAAGATTTTATGCATGGACTGAGATAGTAGCCCAAAGACAAGGCAAAACAGCTGAAGGGAATACTTGCACGACGCCTCTGAAGTATGTTGCACACCTCTCAGGGGGGTTTTAACTTCTTTTTACCTATTTGTGAGTTTGAATCTAGACGTTAGCAAAGAAGTTCCTGATTGTGGAAGTTTTAAACACTGCTTTCCTGTGGTACGGCAATAGAACTATTGGGAACATTGAAAGTGTTACTTGCTCTTAAGAATTTTTAATTGCTTAATGCAGCTAATGGTAAAAAACCCAGGCTGGATAAATTTGCAATTGAGAAAGTGTGATTGTATACGGAGCTGATAAAATAATTATTTTGTGTTATTATTTAAAGAAAAAGACTAAAAATATTTGGAGAAGATTAAAAAAATAAAAAAATCCCCCAGTCCTGTCTGCCAGGCCTGGACATCTTACAGGGACAACACTTTCAGAAAATGAAGACACAGGTGGAATTACTAATCACTTGAAATATGTTAGCCAATAAATTTTCATGTCAAAGGATTGAACAGGTGGCTCCGCTGAATCGTGTAGAATTATTAGAAATAAGCAGGAAAAAAAAAAGATTACCCTTAGCAGCTATATTCTTTGACTGTTCAAAGTGGTGTCAAATTCTAATTCAGAGTTTTAATGCCAAGTAAACAAGGTTTAAGCTGTGTTTATAGAGGGACACACAAAAGTCCATTCAAAGTAGCTGAAGGTGTGAGTTGTAACTGGATTAATTAAACCTCATTGTAGCCCCATGTGGGCACTTAGAAAACTGAAGTTAGCTATTATTTAATTTACTTCAATTCATGCTAGTGTTTTCATTGTGACTTGAAGTCACTGAGTTTGGTCTACTTCAGTTCTGAATGAGGGTGTCCTTAAGGTTTAATGAAGGTTAACTCACTGTAAAAATTAGCTTATTGATAAGAAATGATACCATCAACCATTAGTTGAAGATTTGAAAAGAACATTTGAGCATCGCTTTTAGAGAAATGCACTTCAAACCAAACTTTTTATTTCCTTTAAATGTGATACATTTATTCTCTTAACTGTCTTCTGAAATCACCACTGTGTTTCTTTTTGTCTGGTTTCTTTTGTAATACTCGATGCATGCTTGGACAGGACACTGGCTTAGAAAACCACCCTTCTGTTTTCCTTAGTGCTACCTCCAGCTGCTCGTTCCCATCTGTGCATGGCCACCCAGCACCACTTCATTTGTACCAGTGGAAGACTTTGGAGTCCTTTTGGGTAAACTTGATCAAGGACAGGAGGGTGTCCTTAGTGCAGGACGATAGACTTCCTTCCTATACAGGCCATTTCAGAGGTTTAGTTTACAAAGTAGCCTCACAAACAGGGGGATGGGGACAAGGAGGAGCAGAGGTTGTGGAAGGTACTTAGTCTGGCTGTACCACCAAAGTGTCATCAAACTGTAGCTCAAGGGAGATACAGGAATGCATTTGATGCTGTGTTTGTATATAAAACAGATGTGGTCATTTTAGTACTAGGTGGGGACTATCTACACTGCAGGCATGGCCTTATGCTCCTTATGTGCTAGCTTTTTCAATATAATTTTGATGCTGTTTTTTGTTATTGTAGGTTGGAATGCTTTTTTAGTTGGTTTAATTCTTGGCTTGTTGGCCAGTGAGTAACTTCATTTTTTGTTGGAGGAACACATTTTAATGCAATAGTAGATTAAAGTTTAGGAAGGATATAAACATTTTTGGTCCTGTGGTAGAACTCACTCATGAAAATGAAAGTATAATCCATGACTCTAGTGTATTCTGTAGCTTGGCAGTTTCTGACAAGGCTGCCTGGAAGCAGTTTTGGGCCCTCCTAGTAAAACTGATGTACAAGGTGAAGAAGTTGCTTGGCTTACTTGACCTGGAAAAAATCTGTTCCCAAGGTTTTTCTTGGCTGGCTTTGCAGAACTGCTTTGTTAAGTGGTCTGATCACAGCTGTTCTTCCAATTTGGAGGTAACTCTGCAGCTTGACTCACTGGTACAAATGAATTCTGACACAAATAGAGTTAACCGCCATCTAATTTGCCTTATACAATGTTTACCATGACCAATAAGGTGAATTTACCTACTCCGTATTTTATACTCTACTGCTTGTCTGACTGCCCAGCCAGGAGGGTGATCACTTCTCTTAAAGCTCTTTCTCAAGGGTTAGTCTGTTGTACAGCTGAAAAATACTGCAAGCCTAGTTGGCTATTTTAGCTTTTCTATTCAGTAGTCTTCCTCTCTTATGGGAATCTTCACTTCTCTGTAGCTTGCTGGTAGTGCTTTACTACTGGTTCTCGCTCATTGGGAACATATGCAGCACCTTCCTCCCTCTGACCCTTGCCCAAGCTTTTTTATTTGAATCTTAGGCAATGTCAAGATAATATGTGATAGCAGCTTTGATGTTCGCAGTGTGAAGGGGGAGAAAGGTGGCATGTTATAGTCAGTGGGTCAGCATCTGTCAGATGGTGTCTGGTTAGGTATACAAATTCCTGGGAAAATGAACATGCTGGATTTGATAGCTGAGCTATAGAGCCTGATTTCCACCTGAACAAAACATTTTTATTAGGAGGTCTAAAATCTTCGGTGAGATACAGCAGTCATGTATAAAACTGTTCAACAAGAACACATTGTAGGCTGAAGGGGGGAGGATGTGCACCCAGGAGTAGGAATGAAATACAAAAGAGGGAGGTGGGGGCAAGACTGCTCTTTCCTGAGTCCTGAGAAATTCAGAGGAACGTAGCCAAAAGAGTTTGGTGCCAAAATATGTTTCTACTTTTTCCTCACTCATCTTATATAGTGGAGTTTCTCAGTTATCTTTAGGAGAAAAAGTAAGTTATTCAATGTTAATCTCTTTCAGATCTCAGCACCACTCATATAAGTTGGGAGCTGTTCCTTCAGCCAACCAATCAACTTCATACTGATAAACTGAGAAAGGAGTTTGGTCCTAGAATTGATATTTCAGTTCCTGGTTATAAATCTGAAGTCTCCCCTGAAAGTAAGATACAGGTTTGGAGACTTATTCCCCCTTTACACTTGTTTAACCTCTTTGCATTTATCTGTCACTACCTTTTATTAGTTGTGAGCCTTATCATATTTGAATGGTGGGGTAGTTCATTTTTTCGAAACCGAGAGGCTCAATCCCTAGCAGTGAGAGAACTAAGATTGCAAAGGGATAAGAGACTTTTTCCTTTTAAATAATCTCCTTTTCTTAAAAAAAGTCTAATGCAATAAAAGGCCTGCAAGCTTAATCAATACAGCATTACTAAAAGCATCTTTCAAAATCCTTTAGCACTTTTCACTGTACTCCTATTTCTACTACTGTTCAAGCTATCTGCTTCAGTATTCAAGTAGTAAAATAATTTCAAAAGCATTGAGCCTTTTATTTTTTTTGGGGGGGGGATTAATATTACTGTTTGACAAAACATAGTCTAAATCTGTTGAATTTTTTGCAAGATCTTAGGTTTTGGTTGTGCAGTAATTGGACTTTGTTTTCATGGTGTGACAGATTCTGATTTTTTTTTTTAATTTGATGTTAAAAATGACTAAAACACATGTCAGAAAACCACATTGTCTGATTAATTTTTTTCTTATTGGAGAGGTGAAGGGATCATATTCCATTATTCTTTTTGGCAACGAGTGGCTTCATATTTTAATGCCAAGATATTACGAAGAATATTGCAAGAGGATGCTTGCTGAAAATGTAAACCCAAATTATCATTTTTGTGCATGTGTTTAGTTGATTTTCATGTTCGAGTGACACTGCACTAGGGTCTGTGAATTCTCTTTCTACTTTCACCACGACAAAGAAAAGGTGTAGAGGTGGTATTCCAGTGAAGGAGAAAGGGGGAGTTGTAGAACTGTCTTGAGTCTTGGGTTGTTAAAGAGGTTTCCATGCCATCTTTTCTCCTCACATACTGTAGGGTTATAGCTGAAAGTTAGGAGGGTGGCTGAAGCGGATCTTCATGCTCCAGCATACTCCAGTTGATGGAACAGCTTTTGTAGGTGATAGACTTGCGAGTTTATGAAGGGAAGCAGCCTTGCAGCCAGATGGTACTGGGCATATGTGTTTATGAGAAAGTGGCTTTAAGTCACTTTACCTCCTTTGGAGCTGTGCTGAGTGCAGCTTAGATTCAGGCAGCTGTGTTTTCAGTGTCATCCTCCTTTTCTGTTCTGTGGCTTGCATCTCCCTCCTGTTTGCTTTGGTTCTTTTCTATTCAATGTAAAGGCGAAGGGGTGGCTAATACTCCTGCCCTGGAGAATTACGGTGAATGAGAACATGTCTTCTGCCCCTTTGCAAGCTACTTGAGACTTAGATATGGGTCCCCAGGAGGAAAAATGGATTCTATTCCTGCTTGTTCCATCCTTGGAACCAACAAGCAGGGTATGTATGGATCGTTGGCTCCTGTTTACATACTTCCGGGGATGTATTTGATGCTGATATGTATAAGCCTTTTCTCTTCCTCTTTGTGTGCCTGTCCATGAAAGGTACTTCAAGAGAGGCTGATAATTTGGTAATGAAAGTTCAGGCAGGGTCATGGCAACCCTAGCTAGCTTTGAAGTCAACAGCTTGGGTGGCAGTAACAAATTGTAACTGCAGCATAGCTGGCAGTGGTTGGGTCTGCTTGTGTTCTCTGTATAAAACCAAGCTCTGGTATGAGGACACATATGATACAGATACATAAAAGCATGAATAGCTTGGGGTGAGTGAAGTAGGGAACAGCAATGCACTGTGTCTTCTATTTCCAGAACTAGGGAGCGGCAGATGAAAGCAGCAGACAGGCAGATGTTTGAAACAGATCACTGAAGTGGGAAATGCTTTTTTATAAGGTGTTGCAAATGCTAAACATTTATATGGGTTCGGAAAGTGACTGGCTAAATTTACAGAAGATAACTTTTAAATACAAAGATACTAATCTGTTCAGGATTCCTTGTGCCACAAAGTGCTGGATGGTGGGAAAACATACTGGGGAAGTATCACTGTATGCTTGTCCTCTTTTACACCCTTTCTAGGTGTCTGCTGTGGGTTATTGTTGAAAACAGGATACTGATACATGAGGATGTTTGATGGGACATGGCTCAGTAGCCTTTTGCTCTTGTGCCTGTAAAAAGTGCACTCAGATTTTGGATTGCAATGTAGATTTACTATTGGAAGCATATTTTGATGCACACTGTCACTTAGGATTGCTTTTTGTGTAGCATGCATTCAGTAACACTCCTAGTTTGATGCTATGTATATGGTCTTAATGCAGCTTTCATGAAATAATGGAAGAATGGATGATCAAGTTGTATGGTAGCAGGACTGTGCTCATATGTTGTGTTTATCATTGTATTTTCTTATTTCATGGTAAATGTTAGGATTCCTTTTGTTTTCCTTTGGGTGAGAAACGTGTTAGATTGGAGGATAATAAATTTTCAACTGAGTGACGAGCCACATCTAAACCTCCCAGTCTGTGTATTGGGAGAAAAAAAAACAAAAAGAAAAGGGGAGAAGCATTTGATCTCTTTGCAGCCTTTCTGAACACAAAATGTAAAAGTCGAATTTGATGTCTAATGGTAGATTGATAAACAGGATTATTGCCCGGATGGAGTAAATCCTCAAGTGTTCCACACTTTTTTTTTATGCTATGTAACCATTCTGAAAGCAACTCTTAGAAGGACCAATACATGCAGCATTTTCTAGTAGTGCTTAGAATGCACATGTATATTTGTTGTTATTTATTTACCTCGTCCCACTTTTGTTTATTCCTATTTTAGCTTTTTAATTTGCAATTCAACTTCTTTAGCTTTGAAAAATATTGAATATTTCACTGTGCCTTAAAAGATTCTGTATTTTTAGACAAAATGGAAGCACAGTGTGCTATAGGTGCAGCCTATATAGTACTGTCTTTTTTCCAAGTTAGTCTCATGACATTGTTAAGATTCGGCGCTGCGTTCACAGAGTCAGTGTTCTCATTTAGCCTTCCTAGCCTGTGATTAAATGGGAGTGGCTGCTTCTTGTACTATGAGTTGGCTGACAAAAGCTAAATCTGTCACAGGTGGTACAATTTGTGTATCAGAAAATTTGCTTTCCAAATGCTAATTATTCCCGAAGTATCTTACTTTGCACAAAGCACAGATAACAGAGTCAGCAAATTTGTCCCAGTTTTATCATTGTGCTATGAATAGGGTTTGTCTCCTACCATTGTGTACAGCGAAGATGGTAGAAATTCAAAGGAAGGAGAACCCATTGATTTACAACCTCTGATGTGTTTTTTCACTTAATTCTTCCAATCAACATGCTTGAAATGTATGTTATTCAAATAATCATTGCTGAATTTCACTTCTGTAATTGAATGAGCTGTTGTCTAGGGACGTAGGATCATGGGAAATGAACAGCGTTGTCTCTTTAGATGTTGTTAAAAATTGGAAGCGTTTTGTGCCTGAAAGGCGCAAACCTAACCTGGTAGGTTTAATAAAAATACAATTTGTATTAATTTTGGAAGTTAATTTAATATGATGGTAGCTTATCAGGAATTATCTTTCCGGTTGCTATGGGAGAAGAATGGACTCTCGGTCATTGAAACTGTGGCTGGATAAGTGAAAGCATTCAGTTTATAACCTCCTTAGACTCTGACTCACATATGTTGTGAAAACACGCACGTAGGTACTTGTGCACAAGCCAGGAGTTGGGTACCCGTCACCCCTCTTCCATCGCTGCCTGTTGTGGAGCACCTTAGTGACAACCTGTTACAGCCTCAGTTGCCTGTGTGATGTATTTTGACATTGAAGCACCAGGATCTCCCTAGATAAGAGTTTGTAGTTCAGGTAGGCTATTGCTCAGTTAAATCTTTTGTAACAAATCTAGCTGTCATCCGAGTGAGCAAACTTTTGACACTAGACGCAGAACGACCTGCTAAAATAGCAACTGGAACTTATTTCAGCAGCTTGTCCTTTCATTTCTGAGAATTACCTAGGAAGTCCTTCTGAGATTAGACAAGTATTTTAAATGTATATTCAAAATATTTAGCTTATAGAGTGACTTACACAGAAAAGGAAGAGCATTGAATGCTGTAAATTAAATTTTTAGCAACAATTTTTGCATTGTAAACTAGCTTAAGAAACTGTTTATTTAGTCCCTTAGGATGAACATATTGTATATTTCTAGATTTTTGACAAATGCAAACATTTAACTGATTTAACTTCTAATAGCAGTGATTCACAGCTCTAGTTGTTTGGCTTGTGTATAGTGATATACTGATTTGTGTTTTTATTTTATTTCTTTAGGACTATTTAACCATTCACAAGTATGGCAATGCAGCCAGAAATGATCTCTGGAACACATTGTCAAAGGTAAAATGTTTTAATCTATTGCACTGAGGGAGAAGCAGGAATTTACTGTAGTATTTTCTTGGTGAGGTTAGGAGTGAATAGTGCATATTGAGATCTTCAGACCCCAGAGCAAATATAAAAATTGATGCAAAGAAATTCCATTTGAGTTAACCTAGTGGCAGCATTGAAATACGTTTTTTGCTGCATTTCTATTCTTTGTTATGTTAGAGTATATTTCCTTGCTTGTGCTATGTCACTGATAGGCAGCAAAAGATACTTAATGGAATCTGCTATCGTTGACTTCAGTGGCAGCGCACTGAGGCCCATAAGCTGGAAAGCACGTGAAAGTGCGGAGCTTTGACATTTACATGGTGTGTTTCTAATTTTGTATGGAGTTACGATTTGTGTGAAGGACAAAACTGTTAAAGCTTTAAAGTTTGGTGTAAACAGATAACTATTTACTGTAACATTTGGCATGCTGTAAAGACTTACAGTTGCTATGTCCATGCTCCCTTCAGTTGCTATGCCCAAGCTCGGCTTGAGTTTCTAGAGCCCAATGCAGGGATCTATAAGGGCAGAGTTTAATTTTTATAAAGTGAGCCAAGCATGCCTGAATTTCTCACCTACAGAGCTAGTTTGGGCATTCCAGAATAAAGACAGAGTGCAAGCCAATGTAGAGTGCAGTCAGGGAGTTTGGGCACAAGTACCAACTCAAGCCATGTGTGAACATGGTAATCTAGTTCTAACTATTGACACCAGAGCTGGGATTCAGCTGGAGGTCAAGACATCTGCATTTACCTAGACAAGCAGGTATGTACATGTAAGCTCCAGTTGTTGCCAGTGAGGGCTGGATTCAGTTGCCTATTCATAGACATCTAACAACATTTACCTTAATTTATCCTGCCTGGCTTCCAGCTGCCACATGAGGTAAGTGTGTCTGCTGTAGGTCCACCAGTTCTGCAAGGATGTGTTGAGTATTTTCATAGAATCATAGAATGTTTTGGGTTGGAAGGGACCCCTAGACCTCATCTAGTCCAACCCCACTGCAGTGAGAAGGGACACTGCTAACTAGATCAGGCTGCTCAGAGCCCCGTCCAACCTGGCCTTGAATGTTTCCAGGGATGGGGCCTCCACTACCTCTCTGGGCAACCCAATTTTAGGACATCTCATCCAATTTTAGGGCATCTCATTTGACGCTTGGTGAATAGGAACAACTGGAGCCCGAGAAATCTAGTCAATACAGTCAGCAGAGCACAGAGGGCAATTCAATTGACTAGTCACTGCACAATTATTTTTAAATGAGCCCAAACCACTGACTGTTGACTAGGGATAGTCGTTCAGATATAGGCAACTAGTGCCAGAGTAGGTGCAGTAGGGTGTTCAAGACATTCAGGTGGGTCTAATCGATTTCAGGCAAGATCTGTGGGGATATCTGTACCCTTCTGGAGTGGCAGGTCAAGGTCAAATGATGTTAGCCGCCTATGTGTGGGCAACTGAACTGAGCCCTACGTCTGTACTGACTGTTAATGAGAATTGAGACATGTAACATACAGTCAGGCTCTTAAATCTATGTCTTAATGTGAAGTTGAATGCCACTGCAAAAGTCTTGCTTCTCACCTGGTCTTCCTCTGTTAAAGCCTTTAGGACAGTTCTGGGCAATGGGAAGTCAGAGGGATGAATGTAACCTTGAAAGAACAGCAGAGCCCACAGCTAATAATAAAACAGAACAAAAATGAGACTGTATTCTGGTCCATAACCACTACAGCTATACTGTATGCTCAAATCTAATTCCATTTGCCTCGCCTGTAAGCACGTTTGTTGCCAGCCACTTTGTTCCTAATGCGCTGCAATTGCAGCTTCACTTCTGAAGACTTCTTGCTGGGTTCTGCTTGCATTCATCAGAGGTTGCTGAGTCTGTGATCTAGGACTGTTCGGCAACTAGGGACATTTCCGTGGCTGAAGAACAAATGATGCCTGTCATTCGCCTCATACCCAGTCTTATCTCCCATGATGCCGTAGTATCTCTTTTTGTTTCAGATGAAAATCCACTTGTAAAACAGCATTTTTATTGACATAAGGTATCAAATATGAACACATTAATCCTCCGGGTGTTATGACAGGTGCAGTTTATGAAGGATCTTTGTATACATGGCCTCACTTTGGACATGAGGAACAGTATTTTCAAATAACTAGTCATTTGATTTTCAGAACAGAGAAGCTCTGAACATTTAGAAATCAGGCCCTTTGAATATGCCTTACTGTAGGTACCCTAGATCAACTAACACTGAGTCTTTTTTAACCTTAGATGGTCAAAAATATCTTTTGGAGTCAGCCACCCAGTATTTCTGTGGCTCTTGTTAAAACCCTGTAAAGCAGGTTGTTTCTTCTATTACAGCAAAAGTGCAAGAATGATGTAGGAAGCATGACTTTCTGACTGTCACTCTCCTCTCTGGCAAGATTGCTCAATGTTTATTTTTAAGATATATAGAGACTGTTGGTTAAACTATGTAGTGTGTGTGTACTGGGTGTAAATGTTTATGTGTGCATGCGTGATGGTTATTTAAACCTCTAAAACTCATTATGGTTTCTGGGACAAAAAAAAAAGTTTTTTATGTTGGATGATGGTGTTGCTTCAACATATTGAAACTTTTCTTTTTTCTTGAAGGCTTTAAAAAGAGTTGGAAAGTCTGTAAATATCCAAGAAGTAATGGATCAGTGGACACTACAGATGGGTTATCCTGTTATCACTATCTTGGGCAATGAAACTACAGACAATGTCATAGTGATCTCCCAAGCGCGTTTTGTTTATGATATTGATGCTAAACCCAAGGATCCTGCCCTTGGAGACAACAGGTACTTACATTTCTCAATATCTTTCAAGAGGCTGTAGTTAAGTAAGTGCTTGATGTGTGTATTTTAATGAAGATGGCTCTTTAGAAATCTCTGAGCTTTGCTTGGTATCAACAGCGTGTGTTGTCCCTTCCATTTGAACTGCAGTAACGACAAGGCTAGTTAAAAGACTTGAAAAAAATCATTAGAGTAATAGAACAACAAGTTAAAACTTTTAATGTGCCCATTTGCATCCTGACAGGTCTCTCTGTGACTACGTCTTATGTCACACATCTGTTTCCTTTTCTTTGATTTTGTCACACTCCATGAAGTAATTTGGAATGCGTTTGGAAGGTCTGATACTTCTTTTTAAGTAATTTTTTAGAGTGGACCTCTCCATGTTCACACGTAAAGTAGGCAGATGTAACCGTGTATCGGGTATATACCTCACTTGACTTGGGAAGCAGTCAAGAACTGAACTGGACCTCTCAATGAGGCAGGGGGTTCCAGCTGTTCCAATTTTGAAGCCATCTGAACTGGTCCTACGGGGACTGTTACACTGGCTGAAATCAGCAGGTGCAGATGCATCTCTGCCCCTACCCTTTTTCCACGTACTTTTCCTTCCTGCTCCCAGCTGACTCCACACACTTCCTTCATCCCAGAGACAAGCTGACATTCCTGGCTGATGCTGGGGAATCCTCATCTTATCATTTAAAGCAGTTTTGGCATCATATTGTAAGGCCAAGAATATTGAGCTGATGCTAGATAATTACAATTTAGCCTTAGAAGCTTCTGTGTTCGTGCTCAGTGGGAAAGAGGGCATGCTCTCCACCTTGAGTACTCTGTGCTTGTCCAGTAGATTTAAATCATTAAAAGGTAAAATTTAATACCAAACTTTGCTTGACATGTCTGGAGCTTATGGAATATTCCTGTTGAGGAAGGCCTAAAAATATAGTTACTTTTATTGGGAAGTGTTTAGAAGTTCACTATCCTTTTTTAGGACATGAATATTATGGATGTCAAACATGACACAATGTAAATTCTTGTTTTTCTGGCTATATTGGAACAATTTAGCAGGGTATTAAGCATCTGTTTAAGTTCTGGGCTAAAATTAGTTCCTTTGTAAAAAAGAGATAAAACCAAGTGAATGTGGACTGTTGGAAGCGTGCATGATTCACAGTTCAGTGTAGTGTGAGAGTGATTCTCCCTTATTCACTTGAAAATTTCTTTTGTGCAAGTGTATATACACGTAATGTAATGTGAGTGGATTTTACTACTCAGAAAAACAGAGATTATTAGTTTTTTGATTGATTAAAACAGAGATGTTAAGCCTTTTAATTTTTGCAGACACCTTCTTAAATAGATTTACTAGGTATCCAGTATTGATTGTAATAACTGCTACTGTAATTCATGAGTAAAGACAACAGGGTGCGTAAATGTTTTGTAAGGTGGAATATCAAGGGTGAGAATAAGACATAGTTTTATTTTCATGTGACACTAATTCAGAATTCAAACTGTATCTTCAGATACACGGAAGGGTAGTGTTCTGCACCGACAGGGCAAGTGACACTGAATTTCTTGGGAGATTTTTGTCTACGTATTTTATCACATAATTTCTAAACATGGGAAGTAAGGTTTAGTGCTATAGACAGCACCAAAAAAGAACCAGCGTGGGCCCTGCCAGGAGCTTACTGTCCTAACAGGCAGTACAATACATTTTATATGTATGTCCTGTGGCAAGTCTCTTTCCCGTTCTTTCTCCCCTTTGGATTTGGTTTTCTCTGTGCTTCCATGTCCTTTTAACCACAAATGGGAAGGAAGCCCCTTGCCCAAGGAAGGCTTTACAGATGGGGTGTTTATTCCAGCCAGCTAGATGATGGAGCTAGTTTGCCACTTGCCAGTTAAAGTTATTTGAAAGTCACATTACATAGTTATAAGTACCAAAGGACAGGAAGCATATACATTTAGCAAAAGGTGAAACTTGCCTATGCCATTCACCTTTCAAAAATCATCCACCAATTTATATTAAAGTCCTGTGGCTTAGCTATAGATTAGTGCCTAGAGTGTTATAACAATGACCATGCAATTCACTGGTGCACTGCCCACAGACACGTGTGGCTTGGTATGCACAGTGGCTCTGTGTCATTAAATGTCCTTTCATACCATCAAATTAAGTAGAAAAACAAGATAGGCATACTGAAGATAAATGTACTCTTTCTGTCAGCAATGAGCTAGATCTTTTTCAAGGTTTTTTTGTGGTTTGTTTGGTTTTTTTCCATCGGAAAAGTCACTATTGCTTCAATTATTGTGAAAGCAATAGATAGGGAAAATCACATTAATGTGATCTCATTTGATAATTCACGATACATTACTCTCCCTTGGTTTTTAACACTGCGAGAGCTGAGTTTTGTGTGACGTGATATAAAGGGGACAGTTTTTTTACAAGTACGCAAAGGGGGTGATGACTGGAATGGAAACAGCACGCTGACGGACGTTCAGCACTACTGTGAAATGCAGTGGTCTGGCTGATTCTGCAGGTGGCTTTGGTGAGGCAGTCGGCAAGGGTTTACTGACGCTCAGCGGGGCCCTGTAGCAGAGGTAGATGTTGTGGGAGGCACAGAGGTGTGTATATATACATCTGTAATGTCAGCCTGCAGGCTTTGGGGTGTTACCTGTCAGCGGCCTAATTCACAGTCCGTGCTCATCTCCCCTGCGTGACCCATGAATTAGGTGTTGGACGCATGGCTCCCCGGGGAACCATAATAGGCATTGTAAATAACGGGGAGCAAATGGTATTTATGCCACATTTGAGGCCATGCTCTTGCCGGGCAGGCAACATTGGCTTTCCTTAGTGTAGTTTATCTATGGTTTAATCGTGATGATCATTTTAAACACCATAAAGAGTGGAGCTGCACAAAACACAGAAAAATGTACAGGTCCAGGCCTTTCCAGGAGTTTATCATCTAAACAGACAACACGATATGCACTGCAAGGCTCCGGGGAAGGCTCTTAAAGCATCCATCTGCCGTATAGTCTTTAGTTATCCAGAGGTGGGGCTGTAGTTCGGCGTGGCGCAGCAATAAACGTCAGTTCTACTGCCTTCAAAGTGATGAGGAGTTTAAACTTCTGGTTCAGACCCTCTCTAGGCAAATTTAACTTTGCCTTACTTTGGAAAGAGTCACTTCAGAGTAGGTCTTTCAGATGTATCTGCTGCATAAGGAATGTAAATAAAGAGGCAACTGAATATTTCAGAACCATTCTAGTTTTCTAAGATGTCTGTGCTTTTCTTTATGCTATGTATTTATGCAGCAATTAACGGTTAAAAATGAAATGTGAAGCAGCATATTTAATTTTTCTCTCTGAAATCATGTAGTGGAATATAGAAGCAACAAGCAGATTTTTCTAAGTGATAAACGGTAAAAGTGAAAATTGTTGATACCTTTGGCAGCAGTTTACTCCTAGTTCTGCCTAGTCCATTAGTGTAAATGTCTTTAATTCTACTGCAGAAGAGAATGATTACATATAGCTGATTTTCCCATCTCATGTACAGTTGGACTCCTTGTCTCTATAACTGCAGAAAAATGTTTTTCAAGGGCCATACGTAAATAAACTGTGATTTATTTGTGTGCATAGAGTTGACTGTATGGCATGCTGAGCTCTAACATTTGGCCTGATATTATAGAAGGTATACAATTTCACTTCTTTGCAAACTGAACATAGATTTTACTTGACACTTATGCTTTCACATGACCCATAGTTCTCACTTTATGAGAGAATAAAACTAACAGTGACAAACACTGTTTCTAGGAATGCCATTCCTCAGAAGGACCA
>NW_009260774.1:1888821-1890815 GCF_000687185.1 Egretta garzetta
TGCCGTTCCTCAGAAGGACCAAAATCACCGGCTTTGATTTGAATGTCGAAGCCTGTGGTTGGTACAATGTTCTAGTAGCAATTTCAGCTTATCCAAGCAAAAGTTTGAAACTCCTGTAATAACTGTATACTTCATATTCTTCCCCCAAATCCTTTAGTTATGTGTAGGTTCAATCCTGGACTCCTGTATACCCCTGTGAGAATGGATTATGCTCTTACATTATAAGGCTAGAGGGGAGGAGGTGATATTGCATCTGACAGGGTTCAGTGGGTTTCCCTGCTGACAGAGAAAATGATGATTTTAAGGCACCAGTCTCATCCATCATTACAAGAATGGCTCACAGATATGACAAGAAATCTTATGAAAAATAATTTGTGGTCTAGACAATAAACTAATCAGTTTTGATGAAATCCATAAACCTTTTATATACTGTATTGAAGAGCAGACCAAAAGCTTTCTGATTATGGGTGTAAGTTTTGCCTTTTAAAAAAACACAGAGCTTGCCTCTTCAAAAGTGGAGAAATAACCTTTCCAATGTTATCAAAATAATTAAGTTCATGTTGCTGAGGTAATATTCACTTGTAAAGTGTTCTTATCATGCACACAGCTTCCATAGCTAATCTTTGCTTGTTCATGATAATATCCTAAAGGGAAATGTCTTGCTGGGCATTGAACACAGCTGGCTGTGGGGAAGGAGAAAAAAGGAAGAGGTACAAACTGGGATACGGACAGGGTATTCGTACGTGCTGTAGTGTGATAATCCTCAGTGCCTTTCTCCATGTGGCCGGACTGGGGAAAATTCAGTCAAATGGTGCAAGCCAGGGACATGACCAGCAAAACTAGAGCTGTACGGACTCGTGGGCCTAACACCGTGTAGTAATTACGACAACTGAAAGGCTTTACAACGGGCAGCAGAGCTGCTTGGCAGTCACTCCCCTCCAAGGTGAATGATTAACTGCAGAATTTATTTCCCTTCAAGTCTCTTCTGAATTTCCTACACAAAAGCTCATTTATTCAGGCTTTGCAGAAAAAGGGCTGTGCTTGTCCCTTTACTGTTAGTTATTTGAATAGTAAAAGCATAGCTGTGTTTGGATATTGCCATGTGTATTCCTACTTATTTGTATGGCATTATCACTTGAGCAGCGATGGGGAACTTACTCTGTCCAGTTATCAGCTGAGGGGCTGGTTAAACACAAACCAAAATGTTAGGAGCACAAGGGGAATGCTGATAAGCATCTTTGAGATCTTCTTAGAGCAATTGCGGAATAATGTAGCATATGTAGTATTAATTATGCAATAAAAAGGACCATAATATGGACAAATATTGTTCCATAAGCTGAGGAAAACCGGCTAACAAAATATAAATAGAAAACAAGTACTCATTTACCTCCCTGTCTCTGGGAAATATCCTCTAATCTTCCATTTTCTCATGTCCTTTGAGTGGTTTCTTGTTATGCCTTGCATCTTTATTATACCTGAAAGATTACGCTTACGTCAGTGTTTCTACTAGAAACAACTTTTGTGTTGCTACGTAGGGAGTAGATGTGGTACCCTGGTTCATCCTGACTGACCTGAGTCCCTCTGTATCAGCTATAATAACGAGGAAGGGAATGGACTCCAGGAGAGGAAGATACTGGTATTAGGCAGAGAAGAAATGGAATTATCATGAATGGGACTAAAAAGTCAAGAATCCTTATCGGAGCATGGAACTGTGTGTGAACACAGCCAGATACTGATTTAACCAGGTTTTTTGCTGGTCAAGCAGGGACTTGAAAATACTTGTTCTTGCAGAAGAGTGAGAAAGTGTGGGGAGCTCCTCCTTACTGGTGTTTAGTAGAGGACAGCTCTGTGACACCAATAGATTTTGTCCTTCAGTGTGCGTAGGGACAGCCCTTAACCCCAGCTGGCTGAGGGAGGACTGTGCTGTGCGGAGTGCGGCTCCTCCGAACGAGCAGGCAGAAGAGCTGCTGCTACCTACAAGCGACCCGGAGGAA
>NW_009260774.1:1890828-1903910 GCF_000687185.1 Egretta garzetta
AAGGTTTTTTTTTTTTTTTTTCTTTGCTGTAGAAGCCACTAGAAAGTCCCCGGTCTTTTGTCTTGCCTTTTTATTTTTCTAGAGGATCTTCAGATTGCTGCATTATTATTAAATGAGAATAGGAAGTGCTCTTAAATTTTTTTCCTGCACGTATCTGTGCTGATGTCTCTTCAGCAAGATTTTGCTGCTCGCAGAGATCTCAGAAATGCCAACTGTAATTTAACACTTTATTTCCAAAACCATTTTACAGCTTCTATTTGCAGGAAATGCTTCTCACTAGGCAAACTTCCAGGATGCTCTGGTGTGCAGGATATGGGCGACTTTCAGTGTTAGGATTTGCAGAATGCTAAAGAAGCCAAAATTGGTGGGTTGTGTCCTTGCTTCCTGTGCGGTAGCAGCGCTCCTATCCTGACAGAAGTTAGGCTGACAGGGAAAAAATGCTGCTGTATTTTATGATCGCTGCAGACTGTGTCACTTTCCTCATCTTATTTGCTAATACGAACTCTCAGGAATTGCCAGATACCCAAATGGGTTAATTAACTCACATCAATTAAATCAATTTCATGGTGAGGGAAGGAGCATGTACTTGAGGGCAGCACTATGTTTTAATTCCGAGGTGGGAAGGTGAAGAGGAGAATCAGGGCAGCAGTGCTGGTGGGGAGCTGCCAAACATACAGGGAGCGCTGTGTGGCAGGGGACAGACATGAGCGGGAGTCGGGAGCATTAAAGTTGTGCAGCTGGAATAGGCAAATATGGAGAACCAGGGAAATGGAGAAGGTGGTTAAAATGAGAGCTTTAGTGAAGTAAAGAGCGGATTGGGGAAGGCCCAAATGGCATTTGACAGAGACAAGGGTAATGGGAAGGATGAAGGTTTTACCTTGTTTTACCTCTTCTTCCTTTTGCTTTCTGAAGTTGTAGCGGATTTTTTTTCCTTATCTCTGTATGGGAGCCTTCATGGTCAAGACTACAAGCTCAGATTTTACAGAGAAGATATTTAGGTGAGGGACAATTAGGGAAGTTTACTGAGGAAGGAGAAACAATCATAGGAATTATATTTAATCTTGCTTAAATTCACATTATTCTGAGGAAAAATCAGAACGGAACATTGGAATACACTGAAAAATGCTTGGCACCAAGTCTCTGAGAACATACTGGAGATTTGTAGGCATAGCTAAAATGCTACTTCCTGCTGGTGGGGGTCCCTCCTCAGCTCATAACACATCCTTCCACTCCTAATTCCGTTCAGATAAATCTCAGATCTACACTCTGTAGTCAAGGGACTACGCTCATGGGTAAAGGACAACATAGAGATGGGGTTGCATGATCAGCACCACGTGTGCAATTCTGCAAGGACGTTTTGTGCTGGTGCAAGATGGAACAGAGGATGCTGGAGAGATTAAGGGCCATTATTGAAGGGTAAAGAGGCAGCTGTTGGAACAGACACTTAACACTGCTTAAACCCAGCTTCATTCTACCCATCTCTGACTCGGCACCCAAAATTGCTTGTCACTTCTGAAAACAAAGCCATTTGTGTTTTAGCGTAAAACAGTAATGATAGGCAGGGAGGAGAAAGCATGTACTGACAAAGAATTTGTAGTATTTATTCTTTGCCCACAATATTTTTCTAAATTTAGTAAGGTACTCTGCTAGCACTGACACTGAAATTAATCAATTTTAAAGAGCCCCATAGTTTTCATAAGCACTTAATTTATATTTTATTTTGATACTAAATGTTAAGATAAAATTACACAGAATTTCATAGAAGGTTTAGTAATCAGGTAATTATAACCAGATATTATTATATTATTATCAGACAATGCATTTTTTTTTTCTTTTCAAATTGGGTAATTTAATTCAAATTAACTCATTTGAATTACCTTGAGTCGACCCTGAAAAAGGCAATCAGACCAAAGAAGAGTGGGGTTTATATGGGATGGCTTAAGATATAGAGCTGTTTTCTAACAGCATATGTATACTATGCATACTGTCATCCTAAGGCGGTCTCACAGGGCAGAGCCACACAGGGGCTCTTCCATGCTAGTGCTGCTGTTGCAGCACTGAAACCTTTTCTTATGTCCGGGACTTCGTGGTTTCATTGCATTGGTAAGGGCGTTATATTTGGCATAAGACTCCTGAAGAATGTGAATTGTTTTCCCTATTTCAGCTCTAGGACTGACTTATTGCTGAAAATTATTCCAAAGATTCTTGTAAAATCCAGGACGAATTAAGACTGGCACAGTAAAGGAAAACCACAAAATCCACATCTGTAATACATTGCTGTTAAACATGTTAATCACTGTTCTGGCTACAGATGAATTACAGTGTCAACAGTTGTATTAAAATACTTTCATCTAAAATACATCACTGTAATACTGTATTGGCATTGAAAATACTTTTCCCTCTTTATCTTTGTATTTTGAATCTCATACAGAAAAAACCCAAATGATCTGTGATCCATGCTCTTAGAAGCAACTGTCAACCCTTATTTTAGAATATACCAATATGATTGCCTTTTTTAACACGAGTTTCGAAATGAAAGCGCACATGACAGACAAATATATACAATTAGCAGCTGTATTGAGGCAGAACTGCAAATAAAGAGGCTTACCATCAGAAACAAGTCATCTCAGAAGTGCTAGCATCTTTCAAGGCTAGAATATAAGTTTCCTAGTGACCCTCTCATGCAGTTCTAAGTATTTCTCCAAACTATAAAGATTATCCATAGTTTCCTCCCTGTATGCAGCTAAGTATAATTTGTATTCAAAATTATAATAGGCCCACAATTCCAAATACTTCCCAAATCCCCAAGTTTTCCTTCCCTGTGAAATATATATTAGGTGGACCCAGCTACACATCTGATCAGAGGCTTCGAAAACCTCAGACAAAATAGATAAATCTTAGTAGATAAAAGGCAAGACTGCTCTACAGATCGATTTCTGCTGATCTGTGAGGCATCTATTAAGTTCACTTCTATTAAAAAACTTGCAATTCTCTTCAAAAGCTGACACCTCTGGTGCGGAGCCCGTTCAGATCCACCGGGTGGTTAAACCATTCCCTGCCTGGCAGCATCTATCGAGAGCTGATCCCACTGGGTTGTTTTAGCTGGTAGGTTGCTCTGACTAAACAGTCAAATTCCTCCATAGGTGAGGCATTAGTGAGAAAGAAGAAACTGATACAAAAAGGTCGGTTAGGTTGTGACACTGTTGGGTGTAGGTGGTAACATGAAGACCATTAATTTCCGAGTAACATGTGCCTCAGCTGCAGTTTTGTTATCTGATGAGCCAACACTGCATGCATGTTACGTGGCACCCTGACTTCATTATGTCTGGAATCACGGGTTAAAAAAATACAGTCCATCTTGCAGTCAGCTACAGCCTCCTAAAGACTATGCTGGAACACTCCCTTTACTTCAGAGAGTCCACCAAAACTGCAAATTCTTACCTTGCTTTTGTAAAGGGGCTGGAAAAGCCTCTGCCCAGCATAGTCCAGGATAATTTTGGAGTAAGCTCTTCCACAATCTTCTTCTTGCAATCTTTTTCTAATTAGTCATTTAATCATGCATTAATAACAGCATCCCTTTTTTTTGCCTTAGCTTACCTTTTCTTTTTGGCCAGTCTGTAATCTTGTGTGAGGGTAGAACACCTGGTACCTCAGAATCCCAACCTTAGGCCAGTGAATACGCTCCAAACTGTGCTCAGCTGGTCTCAGTTACTGCAAATTGCTCTCCTTTATGCATTTTTCATCTTGTATTTGTCTTTGCTACAAAGTTAGTGAAATTTCTCCTTCCTATCTGCCATCTCCTGTGCTGACAGGGTACAAGGAATCCCTTGACACCCTGGCTCAGTGTAGGAGTTGTAATACTTGTGAGAGTGTTGTGTTGTGCCTCTGGGCACAGCCTACAATCGCTTTACTGGCACGTACTTAATCTAATGAAATCTCTGTATTCTTGGCTCTCGTGAGAATGATATTCACAACATGAATGTATCATCAGCTCTCCTTATCCATTAAACAAAACTAACACTCTGTAGAATCACACTTAATAAAAGTGTGTGATTTTATGTGATATTCACATGAGCTTCCTCTGGAAGCTGAAATACTCCGTACTGAATGAGATACTATACTATATAATAACCTGGGAAAATCTCTATGATGCTTTTAAATTATCTTGCCTAACACAATCTCTCTAGAAAGTGTGGCTTACAAAATTTTACGCTGAGTTCTGCTTCACGTATAATCTCTTTCCATAGCAGGAAGCTCTAAAGCTCTTGTGCTGCTCAACAACTTCCACTTCTTTCCCACTCACCACCCCATGTCTAGTTGTGCTCTCAGCCTAGGAATAAGTGCTTCCAGGTATCACGGCAACAAGACTTGTAATTTTGTAGATTAGTTGAATACGCTTTCAAGTTTTCCATTAACAATTTGTCTTTGAACGTTCCGCTATCTTAATGTTCAAAATTCAATGAAAGCAAAGGCCTTCGTTTGCCTTGCTCACAGAAATTACAGTTGTCTTGGCAAGGAGAAGAAATGAGAGATCTCTATTCTCTTCCTGCTATACTGTTTTAATGTCTGAACTTCATGATATCATTTAGTTAGCTCACATGTTATCAAGTTTCTGTGCCCTTTATTTTATAATAGGCTTTAAGGTTATTAGCCAGAAACTTTTGCAGCCATGCAGCTAGATGCTTCTTTTACTGGTCACTGTTTGTAGATGTCTTTGCAGATCAGCCGAGTATGCAACTGAAGCAAAACCACAAATCTTTAATTCTTAGTTTTCATTTTGTTCTGTAAGACTTAGTTGCTTTCCAAAAGGTCACATTTTCTCATTACTTTGCTTTTGTGTTCTTTTGTCTCCGAAATCCCAACAACGTGAGGTCATGGGGATGGCTCATAGCAACGTATTCCCTCAGTAAGAAATACCCCTGTCAGCATCCCAGCCTAATCGAGGAATCATCGCCGCTGGCAAGGGCCACACCGGGAAGGTGTCTCCCCCTCAGACTCAACTCTGCTCACCCAAGCATATGTCTCTGTGTACTTGAAATTTTAGCTTTCTCCATCTAGATAGCTGAGAATGGGAAACTAATGCCAAGGAGTCCTTGCTCCCTGTTTCTCAGCTTCAGTCAGTCTCGATGTACCAGACCTTTATCTTTAAATGAAGAGAGAGAGTTGGCATTTTGGATATTAAGTTCTGGTGGTTAAAACAAGGATCCAGGTGTCTTAACCAGTCAGTTTTACTCTTGTATTTTCTTTTTATCTTTTTACTCTTAAATTATTTTTATCCCTCGCTTTATCTCTATGTTAAATAGCTTTAATCATATCCTTCAGTGATATGAAGTCTCAGATTGTTATGTTCTCAAAATACATTACAAAGATTAGTAAGCATTACAGATGAGCAAGAAATGGATTCCCATCCCACAGAAATTTGCAATGTATCAAAACATTTCCCAGTACTGAATTGGGACAAAATTCAAAGCAAAAAATTGGGGAAAAATTGATTTAGAACATTCATTTCAATTCCGTACTTTCAGTACCTTACATTTCAGTTCCACTCATTTTGACTTCAATTAACTTGTATTTCAAGCCAAAATTAATTTTGAATCAGCAAACTGGAAATTTTTATTAAAATAGTAGTTATAGAATGTTTCAGCAGTGCCTGTTTTAAATATTACAGTTGAAAATCTGTGCTGAAGTCTTCTCTTTCTTATGAGCAGCTTGGTTCTGAAAATTTGGTTTTTTTGGTTAGAAATGAACAAGTTGCCTTGGGAATTGTGGAAGGTATTTTTGTCACCATCAAGTGGATGGAGAGGCTCATCTAGTTGCTTGCACAGGTGTCTGGTACCATTGGCAGTGCCCTCAGGTACCTTGCGTGACCTTGTGCTGCCACTACATGGGCGGGAGCACCTGTAGGTGCCGTGCCATATTTTTCAGCCCCTGACAGATGTCTCAAGTACCCCAAGGCAGCTCCTTTGACACCACCTCGCACAACTGAAGTTAGCCCAGAGAAACTAAGTCAGAAAAGTGTGATGGCTGAGTTTCCACCAGCGACAGCTGATGGAAGATACGTTATTTCTGTTTTTCCAACCAAGGATAATTCAGACAACTCACAATTTCATTTCTCAGCCTAGTAAGCTGTTTGAAGGTACATATAGCTTTTGGTGTTCAGCTTTTCTGAAAGCAATTCTGTAGATGCTTTGCACTGGGAGGGATTAGGGAAAAAAGCAGATGGCAAATCATTTGCCACATTTGACTTTATTGACTTTGTGTGATGCCACTGAATATACAGCCTGTGTATCCTCCTCTAATCTCATGTTCTACCTACAATGAAACTCTGTTTTCCTATGCTGTTAGCACATTTGAGCAGAGGGTTGTATCTCCTAAGGTCCCTTCCCACCTAAATCATTCTATAATTTAAGTTCATGATTGCCACTACACTTCAAAATAATTATGCTTCTTACATCCTGCTAAGAGGCAGATTACTTAATTTGCTTTTGTGAATAACATTTTAATTTTGCCCCTTATTCTTCTGTTGTTCGATGTACTAAAAGTTAGTATT
Source organism: Egretta garzetta (assembly GCF_000687185.1). Classification (NCBI taxonomy): domain Eukaryota; kingdom Metazoa; phylum Chordata; class Aves; order Pelecaniformes; family Ardeidae; genus Egretta; species Egretta garzetta. The sequence goes on from NW_009260774.1 coordinate 1,897,379, forward strand.
TTTTTTCTACGTCTGTACATTGTTCTGTTCTTCTGCCTTCTCATGGTTCTCCTCCTTTGATTTTCCAGCTAAGTATATAATCGAAGACTGTTAATAGTTGTCTTCTATATCTAGATGAATCTAGCTTCTTGTCGTTTTAACTGTTCTTTATGTATTTTGGGGGGTCCAGCTTCCTCATTAATGATTTCTAAGGAAGATAATCTATACTGGGGTAAGAAGGATGATCTCAGTTAAGAAACATAAGCAAAAAATGAGAAATTAAATGGTTGAATTTCTCAGTGGGGGGTGATAACCCATTTTATTCTTGAGAAACGTGCTGAAGTTTTTCTTATTCAATGATGTGATAAAAGGCATGGAAGAGTGAGGTGACAGAGTTTTCTGGTAATAGGAGGTTTGTGAGGGTAGTAAAACCAAAAGTTAATTACCACGATTACAGAAATATCCCTTAATGCTGGTTGACATGGTGATAAAATTACCAATGAAGCTTAATGTTGATAAATGCAAAGGTGATACATGTGGGGAAGGGAGTCTTAACTTAGATGCTCAGTGGTGGGTTCTGAAGAAACTGTTCTTTCTCAGGAAAGAGATCTTGAAGTTACGGTAGGTAATTTTCTGTAAACATCAGCTCAGTGTGCAGACACAGTCAAACAAGTAAATAGAACAGTAGTGGCTAGTAGGAAAGGAGCATATAAAAAGTATAAAGAGTGTAGAAGAGAAAAGAATTATGCCACTCTTAATCCGTCATAGACCTGCCTTCAAAGCACGGAGGACAGGTCTGGCTTTCTAACCTGGAAAAGAGTATAAAAGATAGAAAAAATATAGACTTGGACAATAAGAAGGATTAAGTATAGTTTCTGTATAAAGAACAGCCGGATAGATATGAGTCTTTAACCCAGAGGTCTGTAAAAGCAGAAGGATATATATAGAGATGTGGTTGTTCATGTCCTCTCCCATTCAAAACACAGGTTAGCTAAGTTCTGCTGTGGTATTTTAGGTACACTTCACATGAAGCAATCACGTTACTTGTATACTCTTTATAATGCAGCCAAGGATAATAAGCTTCTGAATATTGAGCAGATATCTTCATTGTTCTGTGAGTAATGACTAGGAATAGCTGAACTTCTTTGTTTAGATTTGAATCCGGGCAGAAAGGAGAAATGTCACTGGAAGAGCATGGTATTCACTAGAGGCAGTGGGCAGAAGCTTGGCACATTGTGGTTACTGGGAGGATGAATCTTGGCAATGTATGGGTTTACATCTCAGAGAAAACGTTCATTAATGTGAAAAAGCAATTGAAAAGGTGTGCAAAATCTGAAACTCCAGAAACCTTGCCTTTTCTTTTTTAATGACCCGAGATCTTTGTTTTGTCAGCAGAGGAAATAAACTACTGCCCTTTTTTGGCTTTGCAAAGAAGCCAACTAATTGCTCCACAGAAAATCCAATGTTACTGCAACATTACTGTTCATCAGACACAGAAGTGTAAGGCATCATGTTTGCTTAATACTTCATGGTCTCAGAATTTGCCCATGATGGGATCTCAGTTCCTGTTTGTTGGAAGTCAAAGCGTAAGCAAGTACTCATCACAAATATGATCATTTTCTGAGTGAGATAAAGTACACTAATACTGGCTATGTAGCCATTAGGTAATGCTCAAGACAAAAAAAAAATCTATATAATCCAATCAGAGCATAATTAGCTAGTTTCTAGTATTGCATGTACCTTGGCAGATGCAAGATTGTATTACTTTATCAAACAAGTCCCTCTGATTATTCTTTAAGCTGAATGGAGATGCTAACACACTTTGATATGCATTGATGTGGTGCTACCAAAAAAAAAAAAAAAAGCACCAAATCATTCCCTTTAATTGCACATGTCAACCTAAAATTAACTATTTCACATTAACAGTTTCTCCATCATAAATCAACAGTAAAAGGCCTATTAATACTACCTTTCAACAAGATCCCCCTTTCCTACATCTCTTTAAGACATTTATGACTGAACAATGTTATGTACGGCACAGTTCATATTTACCACGTCTGCTCCAATTTTGGTTGTCTCTCCTCCTCCTCCTCACAGTTGGTTTCTTAAATTCCTGAAATAGCCCTTAGTTTCCGCACAATTAAGTGGCCTGCCTTTAGCTCCCTGTTAAGGTGATCAGGTTGGTATCCAGAGGGACATAATGTTCAGATCCCTCTGAAGCTCCGCAGCATCTCAGGCAGATTGGATGCACAGTTCATTAGCTTCATTTCACCCAGGGACTGAGTGTGCTACCTGAACAGGCATCCGATGCCTGCAGACATATTCTTGAGGGAAGGAGGATCAAATGGGTTGTTTCAAGTCTTGCTGCCCTAGTCGCTGGGCCCTCAAGGCTGAAGTCTTATTTTCACTGGAACTGGTTTGTCAGAGCAGGCATCAGATGGCCAGGTGGAACAGGATGCTTCTTTCCCTGGTGAAATGCATACAGAGAGCATACATGCTCCCAAAGTATAATGAATAAATGAAAGATGTGTACTATTTCCAGATGAAGCAGGAGGAAAACAGGCAAGTGGGGCCTCTTCCTCTTTTCTCTGTAAAGTAGAAGAGTGCTATAGAAAAGCACAGAGAACTTTGCTTCTTCCTAGTCACATCCAGAGAACACAGTCCATATGGATCACTCAGAGATGGTGTGTAGGAGAAGTCATCCTAACGAAAATTGTTGAAAGATGAGCCAGATACATCTCCCTCACGTACAGATAAAAGTTAGCCACGGCTTCTTCTGCAACAGTGGCAGAAGTTTCACTGAGAATGAAGAGGACTGGAAACGGAAAGCAGATAAACATCCAGAGAACAGCAGCAGTACAAGCAGGGAAAATGGGTTTCTGGAGAGGCCTATTAAAAGGAAATCTGTGGTTCACCTGGTAAACCAATAACCAAGAGGATTACATCTGGAGGTTCTGGAGTGAGCTGAGAACATCAGTAGGTCTCTCATCTTGGGGACATAAAAGTTAAATCTACCAGTAATAATCTTCCCAACTAAATCCACCTGTGTTTTCTGAGGATGGGTAGCTTACATGACTTCTGTGCCACAGCCAGATCAGCTTTCAGAGAAGGATCTGTCCTTATTTCAATAGGATTTACCTTATATGGAGGTAACATAAAATAATAATATAAAGTAATATAAAAGTCTTCTCTTTATAGATATTGCAATGTACAGAATATCTTTTTATGAAGTTCTTTCTCAAAATAACAGATGTCCATTAATATGTTCATACACTTATATTTGTGTATGTTTATATATGTGTTTAAATAAACTACATAGGCAGCTCTCAGTATCTTTTATTTTGGAGTTTAGCTTTTTTGGTAGGAGTGGATCTTAAGAGTCATAAAAATACCATGCAAATGCAGTTCTTTCATTTTTTCCATATGCCAAAGTTCCTGTTCATATGAGCTTTATGCTTAATTTTGCCCCATTTTTCTTGGTCACGGTTTGCCAGCATCTTTTTCATTCTGGAGAGTTGAGTATTTAGAACTGGGTGTGTTTTTAAAGATGATATATTTCCTAGAAGGTTTTGTGGACAGACTCTAAAACACTGGTGGGTGTCTAGTAAGGTATAAGGTATTAAGAGAGTAGTAAATGTTCTCCAGGGCACCACTTTGCAGCATCTTCTGACTGCTCTCGCCTGTGGAGCTCAGAAGTTACTGCCTCTGTGGCAGAAGCAGCAGCACACAATACACGTCTTCACCTCATTACTCCAGTTCACAGTCCAGGATATTAGTTAAGCCAACAATGAAGGTAACTCTGTGTGAAGACCCCAGACTGAGAACTGGAGAAGCTAATGCACCAGTGGACATCCTTTTCTGCTGGCTGTGCTATGGAGGTTGGTAAGGTCCAGTAGGAGTGGGCAGATTGATAAAGGCAGTAGCATCTTCAAATGCCACACCTTAATTATCCAAAAAGTGTCTGCCAGAGCATGTGCTCACGTGGAGCGTGTCTTCGGTGCATGAGTAGATCTAATAATTTTCCCAATGTGTCATGATACCAATATTCAGAGAACCCAAAATCACATGGGACCTTTTTTCTTCTCCCATATGGCAATAAATGCCATGTTTTCTTTCTTGTGTCACTCATAGCTCTTTCAGCTGTACAGTTTTCCAAATATCTCCCCCTTTCTGCTGAATCACTGCTGTATGGACAAGTGTTTCCTGGCTCATGTGGTCCTGCTCTGAGCACTGCAAACCTCCGTGCATGTGGGGGAATCTTTGTGAATGGGTGGGGAGCCGGGAGCCGAGCATGGCAGCAGGACTGGCAGGGCAGGGGTCTCTCCTGCCCCCAGCCCTCAAGGCAGGCCTTGCAAGGCAGCACGTGTCGACCCTGGTTGTGAAACATTTGGGTGGTGTTTGTAGTTCAGTGGAGCAGGCTTCCTGGGTAAGTGGGAAGGAGCAAAGCTAAATTTTTTAGTACCATAGGCTAGTTTTGCAGTGCTGTGCACTAGCAGGAGAGAAGTTGATGTAGACATCAAGAATTTACCCCACTCATCCTTGCACCATTTTAATCCAATCAATCTAAAATACTTATTCGGTATCAAAGTGGTAGCATACAGTGATATCTGAGTTGGGGCCATTCTCTTGCCATGCTGCCTTGCTTAAAGGCACACACACTCCCTAGACAAAGGTACCACCCGTACTGTTACCGAGTGCTTCCCCTTGACTGGTGTACAAAATGACATGGCAGGCCTGTGAGGGAAATGTCTGTTCTTTCACTGGCTGGTGAAATGATACTTTTGAGATTTTGGGAACGGAGGTGATGATGAAGACACACAGGAATTCATCCTTTCCATCTCTCCCCCAAAAGATTGACTTCATACAGTCAGTTTCTGCTTATTGAGATAAAGATGTTATAGAAGTGTCTTAGGTAAATTATAGCATTTATTCCAAATTGGAAACAATTTGTGATACCTTGTCAGGAAGTTGGGGTCACATTACTCCAGCATATCTCCAAATCCACATGGAGCACGTTTTGTCCAGTTTGCATATGCATAAGTGATAATAAAAGGTGCAAAGAAGAGGAGATCCATCCCATTCGTTCTGTTTTTATAAACCAGCAGCTATGAAAGCCGATCGTAGCTTTTTAAGAAGTTGCTAGAAGAGTATGTTATTTTTCAACTTTGGAGTCTCTATAAATCAAAGCATGTTTTACCTGGAGGTTCTCTTTTTCTAAGTAAATGTAAAAAAAGTGTTCTTCTTTCTATGGGAAATCATTATTTCCTCTTTTGTGAATCATTTTGTTAAATTAGGAAAGCCTTACAAAAAAGTCCTCATATGATGATAGTGTGTGAAAACTGTAAAATATAATTCAGGTTTTTCTTAAGATGAATGACTTTTTCATTGTTTTATTGCTAATAGCAAATGCATTTCAAAATCAAAGTAACTTATTAGAATCCACATCTTTACACTGCTACTGAAATTGTGTTTTGATTTCTTTGACATGATCCCTGATTGCTGTGAGAAGAATCAGTTCAGTATTTTTGTTCTTAGATTCCCCCTCCTTTGTCTTGCAGCTACTTGTGGCAGATTCCATTAACAATTGCAGTAGGAAATACGAGCCACATCTCATCAGAGGCAATTATATGGGTGTCTAACAAATCAGGTAAAAATAAACTTTCCTCCCAGTGGAATCTCATAAAGCATACTTGTGTTTTCCTCAACTGTTTCTTTGGAATTGATCCTAGATAATTGTTTAGTTGCTCTGCACCCAGTTTTAGCTACTTGAAATGAATTACAAAAAAAGGAGAGTTGGGAAGGGAGGGAGGAGGAATGAAGGATGAGCAACAAGCAAGATTTGTAATTATCGCAGAAGTTAGAGAGCATAATGAAAAGCTTTTACATCGAAATGTGTACCTAAGTGCTAAGTATTTTATTTTTAGCAACACATATCAGATCATTGATGAATGCAATTCACTTTATTGATTGGTGAAAGTTAAATGTAATATTTTTATAGCAAAGCATCTGATGAGTATGACTAAGTAAATGCAAAGTATTCAGTATTCTGGCATTTTAAACTCTGATCCATAGTCTGAACCAGGGCTAAGAAATGTTTACTGTCATTAAAAAGTTTTCTTATTGATCTATCAAAGTATTTCTTCTCTCTATTAGATAACCAGATGCTGGACCTCAAAAGTGCATTATTCTGCGTCCTACTTATTTTCTCCCTCCTCAGTTCCTACGTGATCGTAATAGTTACTGTCCTGAGGACAGCTAGGTCTAGATACCAGTGGGTTTTTATCACCAAAAAAAGGGATCCCGCCATAGAAATTTCATGAAATATTTCTCTATTTCCTTACCAGTTCATGCTACATCAGCTGACAGTTTTGGACTGGGATTGAAGACAGTGAGGGAAGAAATGTGGAGACTTGAATAGAATGATTATATGGAAGGGAAAAGAAGGATCCATGCATCCCATAGAAACACGGGCTGTAGAAGGAGAACTGACCCCTTCTTGTAAATTTAGAAGGGTAGACTTCCCTCTGATAGAAATTAACCCAGAGAAGGGAAA
>NW_009260774.1:1904019-1914184 GCF_000687185.1 Egretta garzetta
AAAGAGTCAAACCTGTGTGAGCCTGTGTTTTTTCCCTTTTTTTCTTTTATAAGTCACGAAAAGGTAATAGTCACATAGAGCTTAGCAGCGAGCAGGCCTAGAAATGAATGGTGCATGATCAGTGGAAATCTGAGTATCCCAACTTTGTAGTGGTATAAGGTATGTGTTTCTTTGCCCTGATCATTTGCAGCCTATCAGAACATAACATGTTTTACGCTGCTCCCATGATGTAATGATCTAGAAATGGGCCTGGGACCCAGGCACTTTTCATACCTGAGAAACATACTCTAGTCAGAGCATACAGATGCTGCCTCACTTTGCAGAAATACATCTCATTGGCTGTACTTCTTAATATTATCACCTCTGGAATACTTCAAAATCTGTTTGCACTTTCACAGTCTGCCTTAATGACCTGCTCTGCTTTTGTTCTTTAGGACTTGATTGAACTCTTGTTGAAGTTAGTAGAAAGATTCCCACTAACTTCAGAGAGAGTTGATTCCTCTCCTCCTGTCCTGTCCTGTCCTGTCCTCTCCTCCCCTCTCCAATTGTACATGACTGCCTCCTTCCCTTCACTCCTGTCTTGAAAGTCCAGTGTATCACCAGTAGCTGCACAGTTGCTTCCTCATTGCCTTTTATTTGCAGAGGTGCTGTGGAGGAACAAGTCCACAAACCCACTACTCACTCTTTTAAGATCTGCTCCTATTGGAATGTCTTCAAGGAATCAACAAGTGAATGATGGCCAGTGTGAGCAATGATTTTGGGGTGGCTGCTATATAGAAATTAAAGAGGAACCTTTCCGAGCCATCAGTTTCCTGTGTAGTGAATCAATGCCACTGTGATCCGTTGTCGTTATCCTTGCCCTTCCTCACTACGTGCTCACTCACTCGCTTGCTGTGCCTCATTGACAATGAGACTGTGAACTTACGACTACAGCAAGGATGTCCTCTTGCTTCTACTTATTCTTGTCTAGCTCAGCTGGAGAATTCCTCAACATAAAAGAAGTCAGTAAGAACATCCCTGGATGTACTCAATGTATGATTCATTGTACGTGCTGTTACGTGTTGGGGCTGGTATAGATGATTTTGTGATAACTCCTGGAGATTTTCTGCAGCTGGTATGTTTGTTTCATGGGGATGTGGGAGGGATTCTGAGACTGGAAAGTGCAGTTTCTGGGATTGATTCCTGAGGACGGGAAGAATCCTGAAGGCTTTCTGTTGTGCAGGGGACACAGTTTCTGTGTTGTCCCTGTGAGTAGTCTGGGAACAACTCTGCAAGCTGGAGGTGAAGCAAACTACTCCAGAGGCTCTTTGGAAGATTGGGAGTGGTCACATTGTTCTTCAAGTGAGTGTAACTGCATGCAGATGCTCAAATCAAATTGGGAGGATATGCTGTTCATGAGGATGGCTTCCAAGCCCTCTTTAGGAAGTAGCAGGTGTTTCCTTCTTCTTGACTGAACTGCTGTGCTAAAGAAGCTTCCAGTGTAACCTGAGGAATGGATAGGAGATGACGAAGAGCTGTCTATCATGTAATACTGATCACATACCTCATTTCAGCTGCCAATAGTGAAGAGGGTCTGAGTTAATGACTACTATTGTGGTATCTTGGCATATCACTTAAATTTTTCAATAAAATTAACCTTGCCTATGTGTTATCTGAGAGAAATGAAACCACAGCAGTTTTGGAATATCTACATATATTGCCATCGGGAAATATTCTTTTTTTGTGGTAGTTTAAATAACAGTTTCCCAGGGGAGTACAACCCCTGCCTTGTACTAGTGTTCACCAGGGATGGTTATTTGTTGGTGGAAGAGTCTCTTCATTTGTATACATCCAGAAGGAAAAGAGAGAGAGTTACTGATTTTTGCATCCTCTTTGCTACCGTGTTTGTGACCCCATCAAGGTATTGTAGGGTGCCAACTGGCATTTCTACGAGCAAGGTCTTGTGAGACCCACTGAATGTAGGTTGCTTGGGTTGCTGCTCTCCACTCATCCTGGCCATGTCTGGTTACGTACTAGAGATAGTGAGGCATGCAGATCGCTGATGGCTCAATACCCTGAGCAGGATTCATTCAGATAATGCAGATCTTCCCAACTGCTGGCAACAGAGCTCATTCTGTCCGCTCTTCACAACACCAAGGTGAAGGGACACACTGGAAATTCCAACTATGCAGCGTCTTTTTGAGATGTAATTCATTGTCCTTTGCAACAAATCCTGTAGAGAGGACAGTGCCAGGTCTTGGCAACTTGTCTGACAAAGTGCATAATCTCAGAGATGTTTCATATTCAATGTAGCTCTTCACAACTGTTTGTGGAAAGTATGTAGTCATAGTTTTGGAAGGTGTTCATTTTGCAAGTGCTTCTGCCAGCATCTCTTCTCCTTACCCTGTCAGCCATAGCATTTATGTAACTGTTTTTCTACTCATTATTTCATATACCAGCCATCATGTACTGGCTCAGTGAAATGGGTGCGTGAAATGGAGCTTTTGCCCTCAAAGTGCTGCACAGATATGTCACCGCCACCTTTTTCCCTGTTCGCTCCCCATGGCCATGGATGAGGTCGTTCTGCATCAGGCGAGTGACAGCTATTAAATCTCTGAAAGCTAAACCAGTCACAAAGGAGACACCTCAGGAGACACCGCCTTCCTACCGGTGCTGAGGTCAGAGACATCACACTAAGATGGCTGCAGTGCTCTTTGCGCTACAGTCTTGCAGGGCTGCCTGTTGATAGATTTCACTGGCACTGTGGAAATCGTTGGAGTTACAAACTTCTGCTCTGTCATAGATCCAGGGCTTGGTTCTGGTTTTCCTAGATGAGTTGCCTCTTTTGTGGCTGTAATGATGTATTAACATAATGTCCCCAGTGTTATGGGATCAGCCTAAAACCAGTAGTGGATAGGAAGTCAAGGACCAGCTTTGAACTCAGCTTGTCCCCACAAGACGACTGCTTAGCAGGGCCTGTGGGAAGGTGTTGGCGATTGCTGCTCAAGGTGTACTAAGTGTGGAAGCACAGGGTCACCTGTCATGTTTCTGCAAATCCAGAAGTGACCTTAACCTCAGGTGAGGAGGCTTAGCTAGCATCCATTTCAAACAGGTGAGCAAGGCTTTGGACAAAGGCACTCTTGCCATTCCCTGGGTGTGATCTGGTGCTCAGGCTCCAGGTAGAAAACATCTCCATGTGACTCAGCAAGTGCTGCTGAAGCGACTGACGCAGCTTTACAGTCTGCCTCCCTGCCTTTTCCATCCCCATGTCCTGTACCTTGACTGATTTGTTATCTCCCAGGGAAATATTGGATGGACCCCCCTGCCTCTGGTGAAGTGACTCTCATTCAGACTCCTCTCAGTATCTCCACAGGATTGCCCTGAGATGGGGGAAAAAAAGTTCAACAGGGCAATTGCCTTCCAAACAGCAAGTCCTGACTTACCTCCTACTAGATAATCTCTACTTTAACTAAGCCCCTTGACAGTCGATTCTCCTCCATAAAGTGTTTTGTAGACAGCTGCTTCTGACCTGGGGTTTGCTGGCTGCCCACTGGGGAACAGAGCATTAGTGCAGCATTAGAAATACACCCTTCCTTTTCCTTTCTGAGCTTCAGCTGCTGAGCTTGACCCACGTTGCTCCCAGACTCTGCTCTTCTATCTATCATGGGAGAAAGGGAAGCTCTGTGAAGTGAAATAAATATATAGGTGCTGCTTTACAACTTTAGCCAGCCATAGTGAGGACCAGGGATACAAGACCTGCAATCTTGGCACGATTTTGACAGAGTGAGGCAGAATCACTCCCCTTATCCCAACAGCTGAGCAAAGATCCTAACAGAAGACTGCTCCTTAGGTTGTGTATCACCTTAGACGTTAGCAGTTCCATCGTATAGGAATGGTAATGGGTGGAAGGGCAGTCTGAGGAAGGAGTATGAGAGACAGGACATGATCATATTTACTGATGTGCTCCATTTATTGTGTTGTTCACTGTACTAAATTTTTTTTTAACATGGAGCTATGGCAACATGGCAAGTGAGACGGAAAGAACTTCTGGTTTGCCTTTTCCCCGTATGAAAAGTTCTTGCAAAAAGATTTGCAAAATTTAGTTAAAGCCAGTGTCTTTTCACAAAATACTTGTGATTGTGGAGAAATTCCTCATGGAACATTTTCTTTGTCAGAAACATTTCACTTGCTGTTGTTGGCATGAACTTGTGCCACTCTTGTGCAGTTATTTTTGCAGGAAAATGGAATCAGTTTTCCCAGTAGGGATTCTGCCAGCATAAACCGACTTGCTAGTATGCTAGGGGTTGTATAAAATGAATCGCTAAAATAACAACTGTGAGTCTGAACACTTGAGGCAGTAGTAGAACTGTGTTTAGCCCACGCTCTTGTCAGCATTGGAGTAGCGTCTTGCAGAGGGGTGCCCTTCACCCAGACCTGCCTCACAAGGTGCTCATGGTGCCATGCGGAGGAGCAGGCTTCCAGCGTTCCTGCTGGTTTTGATGGAGTTGAGGTTGCTCAAGAGCTGGGAGAGCTCAGAACTTCAAGCCATGTGTGGTTAGCACCAGCTGGAGGACTGTCTCACACTTCCAGAGCAGAGAAAATGAGAATCAGACCCTAACTGATTTTCTTACTTTGAAACAAATGTCATAAAATGTAACTATTTCCTCTTAAATGTCTCCAATATACATGTGGCAACACTGGAAGTTTCAGAGCAGTGTTATTTTCTGAGGCATCCAGACAAAACCTGACCATGGAAAAACACTTTGAAGATTAAAAAAAATTCCCTTTAATCTCAAATACAACTGTATATATATTTTAGATTGAATTTTAAGAGGTGAACTAAAACCATCAAAGATAGATTTCTTCCCAAATGAAATCTTTGTTGTTGTTTAGAAAGTCATGAATGGTTTAATATAGAGTTTAACGCTGAATTACTACCTTTTCCCTAACTATAATACTTTTAACAGGAAACTAATAAATGTGTTTGTGGTAAGTAAGTGGAGAAATTGCCCAGGTGTATAGAAATTTTCAGTGCTGTAATCACCAAAAGAAAGAATTTCTTTTATAGGAAGGCATGAGAATCGAGAGCCTCAAACATCAAATCCCAGCAAATTATATAGAACTATGTGAAGCACATGCATCAGGCAGTCCCTTAAAATAACCACCTGCTTGTACGAGCCAGAAAGGCATGAAAGATTCCTGTCCTGTATTTCAGGAGAAGGTCAACACATGAGTGGTCTTACCGAAAAATAATAGCAAGGGGTTATGGTTGGATTTAAACTGACCAAAACAGCAATAATGCCATCGAGCTTTGAAAATATACTGTTCTCCATTAAAGCGATGTGTGTTGGAGGTGTTGCACAGCGGTTACTTGTGAAATAGGTTATTTTGAACTTGTCATATTTGACTGGCAAGTACTCTATTAAAGCATAAGTAATTTCCTCACTTTGGAGATCAAAATTTAACACAAATACTCAAGAGAAAATGTAGGTAGGTTTTTTTATTGCCTCTGATTTTGAAAATTTCCTTTTAATGTATCTATTTACCCAGATATTGATTAATGTGTGCTCATACGCTTTCAGGTATCATTGAGGTGCAGGGATTAGCCAGTTACAAGTAGCTACTTTCAGCTGTGGTGGCATTTAAAGGTTGATTTGCAATAGAAAAGCATGGGCGGAAAGCAGTGCTGTGTCAAGGTGGTAGGATTTTCTGCAGGCGTGAGCAGCCTGCTCCTCACCCCACATGGCAGTACGCCCCTGAGGACCCAGAGAAACTAAAAGTTGTGGTTTCCCTCAGCAGTCTCTCCTAGATGTAGGAGTGGGTGGTTTTGCTGTTGCTCTTAAGAAACCCTCTAGGTTGGTGAGGAACATAGCTGAGATTTAGGGGCAGCAGGCTGTATTCACAGCACCACACTGGGTAAACTACATAGGATGGTAGGGTAGATCCAGATTCAAATTCCTTCTCCCCCTGTTCTACAGCAGATACTTGATCCAAATCTGTTCTAAGAAAGTGCCTTTATCACTCTGCTATAAATTGTTATGATCTTTTATGGTATTTCTACAGTAATGTTTTTTCTTTGTATAAGATTCAGTGATGTACACAGGAACCGGGATTCAAGTCTTCCATTAAGTAGGCTGGAGCAACTGCGTGATTCTGACTTCAGGTCCAGTGAAAAAAAGGATTTAAACAGAGGAGAAACTTCAGTATAGCAGTCTAAGAGAGTTTGCTTAGGACTGAGCTATGTAACCCAGTGTTTAACAGATCCCTGTGGAAGGAAGGACACCCGGTGTTAAAACCTTGTTCCAAATCAGATTGCGTGGCAAAAGCAGCTTAGGTGCTTTGGCAGCATGAACGCCTGGGAAGCCCACAGAGTTGCAGGACTTAATTCTGGTTTTCTCACTTAGTCCCATTTCTGCAGGATAAGTTAGCTCCTAAAGGAAATGTCTGCCTGGGGCTTTATCGCAGATAACTAAATGGATGCAATCAATATTTTAACTAAAACCAGGGGTCTGTAATTTTTTTTCTCAGTTGTTTACATAGAATAATTAAATTGAACTAGTGCAAGTCAGTTAGACAAACCCTAAAAGAGCAATAACAATTGAATTGAACAGGCAACAGCTGAGTTATCCTGGGCTTAATATTTCTAAGAAGTGTATTTTTAAGAGATTTTAATGATGTCAGAACTAGCTAGGTGAGAACAGGACCTTCTTTTTTAATCCTACAGCTTTTTATCTGAATTCGTGTGCATAACGCAACTCCATGAATTTAACGTTAAACATATAATTAGGTGGTTTTAGGTTGGGGTCCTGCTGTTCTTTGTATTTTTTGCGCCTTAAAATGATAGGTATTTGTGTATTTGCTAGAGATATTTTGTCAAGGGAGAAGCATAACTTTAATCTGTAGTCCTAGTCATCTATTATTTCCTCAGAAATGACTTTTTTATAAGAAAGGCTGAAACAAATCAATTTCTTTAGCAGATCGAGGTACTAGATAGTATGTGTGAATTGCTAAGACCATATTGTTAACTTTTTTCCCCATTCGTTACTTTCAGGGAATTCAAGCACACCAAACAATTCCCTGAATGGAATTACATTTAAAACGAATTTTATGTATTTCTTTTCTATTTTTAAAAATGCATGAGAAGACTGTTCCTTTCTTCAGGTGTACAAACTAATTTTATTATAGCAGAAAAAAAATGTTGCTGAAGTTCTAGTGAGTTCTGGTTCATGATCAGTTTTGTCAGAATAATTTACTAGACTGAAGGCTTCTTAAGAGACATTGAAGCCTGAGGCTTCATTCCATGATGACTCTTTTTGTAGTGAAAGAAGCGTGTGTTGTGAGTTCAGGGTATTTTTGTTGTTGAAACCCCTGTTCCTGCAAATAGTTGCAGACTGCCTGACTGTTCAAATACTGGAATAAATTTATACTTTCAGCCCCAAAGTGATTACTTAAAAAAGAGGGAAAAGAGGAAGAACAGGTTTAGTTGATGTAAGGTTAATTGGCCTAGCTCTAAACAGGAGCCTCTCAGTGGTTAGTAGCTAGAAGCTGTACAACTGGAAATACTTTAATTTAAAAATCCAATATAAAATCTTCATTGACTACATGCAGAAACACTTAAGAATTAATTTTTTTTTGTAATCACAGGTTTAGTCATCTCTCTATAGCACATCCATTGAATATTTGGTGTTATGGTTGTAGAAAGCTATTTTAGCATGGCCAGAAACCAAACCTAAATTACCAGACTTAAAATGGGCATCTCTCATATAAACACTATTTGCCAGAAAAAAAACACCCTTGGAATTCTGTGTGGGTAAAATGTCCCATAGGAATGTCAGCTGGTGTCTCTCTACATCAGAACCGGTAAAGGAAATTATTAATCAAACAAAATTTTTTTGTTAGTCTTTGAATTAATTTTACTGCCTTCACAGATATTTAAAGAAGGAGAGAGTTTAACAGATATGTGTTTAGCATTTTTAAATTTAAAACCAAGTCCCCTTCCCATCTTGTTCTTTGTTTCCAGAACACCACAGAATTCCTGCTTTGGAAGAGGCAAGTTGGTTGCTGGGGAACATCAACCAGACTGGCTACTTTAGAGTTAATTATGATATTAGGAATTGGAGGCTGCTAATTAATCAGCTAACAAGGAACCATGAGGTAAGCTCCTCTTCTCATCCCTGAAATCTGCTTTGATACATGAACCTTCACTGTTTCATCACTCTAAATGGCTCAATTTTTGTGCTTGCCCCTCACAGGTTATCTCTGTCAGTAATCGAGCAGGCTTGATCGATGATGCATTCAATCTAGCCAGGTATGTTTTCCTGAAGATAATCTATCCTAATACACATTGCTGCAATAACTCATGCAATCATTAACTCAGCAGTTGAGTGTGTTTCGAAGTTAAATATGTTTTAAACACACTTTAGTTCTTTTCCCCTCTCTCTTTTTTTTTTTTTTTTTTTTTTTAATATGGTACATAAACATGGTCTGTAGCACATTCACTGCTCTTGATCGATAATTGCCGTAGGGTATTTCCGAGTCTGGAGAGGTCTGATCAATTTTGCAGTAAGTTCAATTTAACATGTTGGAGATAAATAATCTCTTTCTCTAATGAATGAGATTTTTTCTTCTGTTTCTCCCTAATGCCTCGCCTCTCCTTTTTTTTTTATAACTGACCCTTGTTCTGTATTTAATTTGTGATGGAGGGCACCTTCAAGCTTCAGGAATTTTTTTTGCCCTGACTTGTGCTGTTGTATCGTTTTTCCAATATCTTTCTTTTCTTGTAATCTGCTAGAACAGACTCTTTTTCTGCATGATGCTTTTCACGCAGAATGAAAAATCAAAGTTCTGTTGAGCATTTCTGGAATTTGTACAACATTTTGTGTTTTACACAACTCTGTGATCAGTTAATAACACATATAGTGCTGTTTAGGTAATGCCTTCTTTACAAATTGAGGCAATGGAATTGTCACCATTTTGAAATCAGGACATCCAATATGTTGGTAGTGAAAGTGTAAAATGAGAGGAAAGTAGTGCAACGTTTCAAACTTTTTGATTCTTGAGGTGCCTGGGAACATTGCATCAGTAAAACACTGTGATGTCAAAGGCAGCGTGAAAAGAATTCCTGATGCTACTGGCTTTTCTGTTCGCTAGCGTATTTATAGCCATATTTGAGCAGGGGCTTGCAAGAATCGGCAGTACTGAGGTACATTTCACTACAAACGGTCACTGGAGATGTTTGAGATTCAGGCACAGTGTCACGCAGAAATTATGGCTCAGTGATGTTCCAGCATCACTGCAGTAAAACACAGTTGTGTGCCCTACCACTCTGTTCCTGCTGCCACTGCTAGACTGAATATATGACATAAACTAGTGATTAGCCCTTACTTAACAGTCCAGAGATGTAGTGGGGAAGGAGGCATCATGGGGAGAGAAGGAGTATCTGTTTGCTTTTTGCAGTGCCCTTCATTCTTGCCTTGTGGCATCTTCCCATTGGCACTAGAAATAGGTCATCCCTTCAGACTTCAGTGGACCGTGATCTGTGTACTCTCTGGCTACTACAATATTGCAGAGTATTCTGAAATATCTAGACTGGCACTTTCTTCTTTTTCCATGCACTGAAGGCAGTCAGAGGTGGCTAGCCTTCCCTGAAAATCTAGACTCTGAAAAAAGCTGTTTCTTAAGCCAATTCTTGTAGGTGAGTATTTTTCTTCTGAGTCAGTACTGAGCCAGTGCTCTAGGATGTCTTGTTTATGAAGCATAAAGGCAAGGTCTTGAATAAAGGCCCAACCTGCATCATCTGGCCAAGTTTTGTCTACCTAAAACCAACTCAGATTAGATGAGTAATGCATTCCCCTCTTGCTTTCCAAAGCTGTTTTATGGTAATACTGGATCCTGCTGATTTTTCAGAGGTAACTACACCAGAGTGCTGTGAAGTCTTTAGCAAGACTTCACACTGTAAAAACTTTACTTTCTTTTGTTAACGATGAGCTGCAGTGGACTGCTGCTGCGTTTGCTACTCATGCACCGTGGAAAAAAGTAGTTGAGCTAAGTATTTACAGTGTGTACACATGCGCATACATAGATATTACTTATGAGGAAATATTCCTCCAGCAGGGATCCTGTGGTGGTTTGACCTTGGCTGGATGCCAGGTGCCACTAAGCCACTCTATGTTTCCCTCTTCAGCAG
>NW_009260774.1:1914337-1928545 GCF_000687185.1 Egretta garzetta
ATGGAATATCCCTTTGGTTGGTTTGGGTCAGGTGTCTTGGCTACCTCCCCTCCCACGATCTTGCCCCCTTCCAGCCTACTGGTGGGGGGGAAATATTGGAGTCACAGCCTTGATGCTGTTCAAGCACTGCTCAGCAGTAGCCAAAACATTGCTGTGTTATCAACCTCTTTCTACATACCAATAGAAAGCACATCACTATACAGCTTGACCCAATACAGACCCATAGCTAGATTCCTGTTTCTTTAAAATCTCTGCAGACTCCTGCCAGTAGTTTTACCTTGAGTACGTGCCTTAGAAGCCAGTCTGGATGGAGGAAAGATCTACATGTTTGCAAACAGTAGATTTATGCTCTGTATTTCAAGAGTAGCAATAAGATATGTGGACCTGGCTAAACTGGCCATGTAGGATATACTGTTTGTTGATCTTTTTTTTTACTTTATTCATCTATCATTTTTCTTAAAAAAAAAAAACAAAACAAAACAAAAACCCAAACAATTATAGCGATGCTGAAGTTCGTCTAATATGGTAGCTGACTGTATGGCACCTTTTTAAGAAGAGTTTGGTATTTTCATTTCCCCTCTCCCAGACAAAGAAAGACTGGGAATAGGCCTAATCCTTGCTCTGTGCCTCTATCATGAGTTTGACTAGAGAGGCATTAAGAGACTTTTAGAAGAGGAATGTGTTGGGGGCAGGCCTTGATGGCAGGGTGCCTGAACTGCTGGGAGTACGAAAGCAGATGGAAAAGCTCTTGCTGGGAGAAGCAATGGGGAATCGCATGCTGGTGCTGCAGTGCGGCACGGCTGCCCCTGCTGTGTCGGGTGCTCCGATGTGACACAGCAGTGTTCCTAAAACAAGCTCCAAGGGCTATCAAAATCACACAGACCCTTTCAATTTCCTAAAAAAGTCGGTGTTCAGAAGGCTACCATAAGCCTAAAAGCAGCTTAGCTATCCCCCCCTTGGCTGCAAGGCAGAGTGCAGAAAGTTGCTTCACTTTCTTTTGGAGCAGTACCATGGTTTGGGCATTACCTGCCTCGTGGATGTGGTGCTGATTCAGTCTCGTCTCTTGATGCACAGCGTGTGTTTCTCCATGCCCATATAATGCTACGTGATGGGGAGATTAAATGCATATGATTGTCTCTGACTGTGACATGAGAAAAGGTGAGTAACCTTATTGACCAGGCATAGAGATAGTGATTGGTAATTTAGACCTGACTTCTGAGAAGACTGGCTGGTTTTAAGGGTAATTCAGTCCTCAGTTGCGGTCCCCAGTTGCACTGATGTGCTACGTTCTTGTCTTTAAACACACACATTTTGAAAGAGAGAAGAGAACTGTGGAATGCATACATTTATTTCAACCCTTAGCTATTATTTTCAGTGATGAAATAATGAAAACATAACTTCTTAAATTCATGCTGGTCCTTTTTCAAAGAATTTCTAGTGTAAACAGTTCTTTTTACTGTGCTGAAGAGACTGTATTTCTTCAAAATACCCCGTCCTTCTTAGAAATTTCTGAAGTACTCCCCAATGTGTTGTTGAACTTGATACAGATTATGTCTATTCCACATCAAATGGATTTGGCTCAATTTTTCCGCTGTCCTAATATAGTATGTCCTAATATGATATTTCTATGTAGTTCTACTGCTAATTGATTTTGTTTGTGGAACAAGTACAGGTCTTATCTTTAGTAAAATTTAATAATATTTAGCTCTGGAGAAAGATGAAAAAATTGCTCATATAAATGATTTTGGAGCACCACATTTTATTGTTTTTTTTAAAAGGTGTGTTTGATTTCATTCCTCCAAAATGCTTATTATCCTTTTACTGTCCAGCATAATGATTTCTCAAAAATAAACAACATAAATGAATTGATAGCTCCGAGTAATGTTTTAAGCTCTATAACTTTAATTTCATAAAGTTTTGCCCATTTTATATGGAAATGTATTCCTTCTTCTTCCTTCCTCATGTATTTTGGTTCCATAAAATTAATCAAGCAGAGTTGAATTGAATAATAACAATAAAAATGCTACAGCTTGCCCACTGTGTTTGAATTCTTGCAAGCTTGTTTGTTTTTCAGATTTTTAAGTGTAGTTCTGTTCTCAGCTGTAGTACATGCACACACCCTGAGAATCTGGAGAGCTGTAGCTTTGGCAGTAACATAGCTTCTCGAAACACATGCCCCAAATTCTTGAGCAAGAATAGTGCCTCGGCACTCTCTCTTCCCTTCTTCTTGAAGATCCTTTATCTTTTTTGTATGAAATTTCAATACGATTTGAAAATATGTTGGTCATAGTAAATGGGATGTGTTGACCAAGAAAGCCGAGAGAAGACAAATAGAACTGTCGTTCTCTTCTAAGCTTAAACTGAGCAGAGGGCCGTTTGGATAAGTAGCATCAGAGGAAATAGCAAAGCTCCTACAGTTTTTTGAGAATGTGAGTAATGCTGTCAGCTTCTCCCGTCTTTCTCTTTCCTTAGGATAAGAGGTCGGTGAGTGAGTATGTGAGGTGGGATGCCTCCCGCTTTACTTTGGGCATTCTAAAGGTAGACCTGTAAATCTGAGCTTGTCATCTTGTAGTGCCCTGACAGTTAATGGAGAAAAACATGCACCTGACCTCTCAAAGCCACTTAACCACACAGGATAAGATAAATTACCCTCTTAATGTCGGGAGTGTTGTGCCACCCCTAGTTCTTCCTTGCTGGGCTCTAAATCTTCATATTCACTTCCCCTCATTTAAACTGGCTGACTTAATCTAATATTATGTCAAAGAAATAGGTCTGGTTTGTATTCAGTGTTAATCAGTGTTGAATCAGATGTGACTGTGGATACCTGTTTTACTATCATCTAAAATAGTTATTGTTCTTTCCAGTTCTGGAAGAATCCATCAGTTTGTCTCTTGAAACCTAATGTGTGTCTCATACCCCTTTGGCCCTGCCTGCACCACAGTCAGCTCATGGTGTTAGGGTGGCAGGTGCTTGGTTTGCTTGCCAGTTGCTCAGGAAACCATGGGGTTTGGGGGTTCTTTTGATGCTGAGAATCTGTCTTGTTATCGATTAATATCTTGTTTTCTGTTCTGCAGTTGAAGAGATAGTGGTGGAGTTCCTCAGATACTCAGATTTTCCTGATGGTTCCCTTTTGGGTGGTTTATAGGTCTAGTGACAGCGCAGTGCGTGTCAAGACTACAGTCATTGGTTGCACATTAACAAAAGCCAAAGATACAGTAGTTCTTGCGTATTTCTTAGCAGCATTTCTTTGATGTTTATCAGAAGCTTTTTCTTAAGTAGATTCATGAAAAAGCATGAAGCAGTGCTGCTAAATAATTGTTCTTCTGCTCCAGGGATGGATGGCCATGTTGGAGTGCTGTCCATTTCCTTTCACAGATTAAGGGAAGAGTGAGATGAAGAGTGAGATGAAGTTTTTTTTAGGCCAGAAAAGCCTGCCCCTGTAGACTTCATAAATATAGGGAGCTGTGTCAGAAATGAGCAATGACCAAAAAAAAAAAAAAACCCTTCAGAATTAACTGTGAACTAAGTGACTTCCCTGCTGCAGATGGCCTTCATGAGAGTTCCTCTCTCTCAGAATTTCATTCACCAGGCCAAAACCAGGAACCTGGTGCAGATATATGATGAGTTACAAAGATTGTTTTCCTGCTGTTAATCAGCAGTTCTTAGCTTGCTTCTTTCCAAGCTGTGAGTTCTGCTGACTCTAGAAAACCAAATCCTGAGGGTAAGGGAAAAGGCAGTGCCAACCTACCTTTTGATGTATAGATCCAGATTCTGTCCCTTGACACGAATTCATCTTTAACAGTTGGTGCATTTGACTGCAAGGTTGATTCCAGAAGTAAAATACCCAAGTAAGCTAATGCTCTCTCCAGATCACCATCTCACCAACTCAAAAAGAGAAATGAATTTTAAAAGTAGGTCTCAGTTAACCAAGTGTAGACTTTGGGATCTGGAAAACCATGTCTTTAGGACCCCTTGTTTTATTTTTTTCTTAAAAAAAAAAAAAAAGCCAACAAATCAAAGCCAACCCTTTCCTTATTCCTTAAGTTAATTCCTGGATGAGGAGTATTGCCAGTCAGGCAAAAACTTCTTATCCATTCAGCTACCTGAGGCAGCACCAACCCCCATAATGATTAGCTGATCTTATTTCTGGAAACTGAGATTTATCTGTAACTAAGCCTCTAGTTTATATGCTTCTATCTAAAGTCCAGGATTATTACTGCTAAATTGGAAGGATGTTTTCTTCACATTTATCATGGAAATACATGCATAACAAAACTAAAGTATGGACTTGAAGTGATCTTCATTGTTGTTTTCCTTCTCCAGAGATGAAGATTTCCTTTCTTATAGCATTTGAAGTCTTCCAACATATGTGGGCTAATTGGTTCCATGTTACAGTTGTTTGTGTTACTTAAAGCCCTGTTCAGTGTAATGTCAGGAAAAGTCAAAGCATTTGAGGGCCCATTTAAAATTCGGGGGCTGGATAATAAGTAGGTGACAAAGGTAGAAGTTCTCATCTAGCCCAATTAATGTACTTCAGAATGTTTCAAAATTTCAACAGACACATTCACGGTTGTTGACCTTGTTTTGCTTGGTTATTCGTAAACAATCATATAGGGTCCCTTTAAATGAATAAACTGCGGTTTAACTCCAGCCTTCATTATTACTCCTGATCGCATTTGCTGATAGTTCAACACAGAGGCAAACAACAGATATGTTAAGCAGCTCCCTTAATTAGTGCCTCTGAGTACCAGCTAAGGGAGCGAGTATTAGATCGATAGTTTGTATCACGCTTGATTAATAGTGGTATAGATTTACTATTTTAATAAATGAGGCCTCATCTAAATGATTTCAGCAGATGCCATAGTGACTCTCTTCCACTGTCAGGCAAATTTTGGTGATGGTTCACTAGCAATTGATTTAGCTATGGCTTCCTACAAAATTTGTTGGATTTCCTTTGACATGGGTACTTTCTCAATGGGCCAGAGCAGCTGTGCCTCTTTTAGAGAAAATAGAAAACTACAAATATTTTAAGGTAGCCATCATTCATTCCATATGCTGTGTGTCAGTCCATATGCTCTGTGACATATCAGAGCCTTGATGTCTGCTTTACACGGAGATACACATTTCAGCTAACGTTTGCATATGTTCGTACAAGAAGAATCAAAGCGATTCTTGAGAGTAAGCACACTGAAAGTCAATTCTGCTTTTGTAGTATGTATCGTATGTGCATCTGATCCTGTTGTGTACCTAAGAGCGGTAAAGCAAATTGTACAGCACATTCCAGGGAAGTGCCAGTGCTGCGAGAGAATCTTGGACAATAGAAAATCCTGTTAAGAGCCGCAGAGAAAGTTGAAGAAGACTCTTCAGCACGTACAAAAGAGAAACTGTAGATCTGAGTTCACTGTGGAGTGTTTAATGCAGGGGGTAGGTCTTGCTCTAGTATGCATCTATCCTGTAGAAGTTGGTGGTGTTGTTAATCCACATCCCCACAAGATTTGCCTATGCTTCAATTATTTCTGGTATTTCCGAGTTATTATAGTAGTAATTGTTTTATCCTGTAAACTACATTAACTCTATTCTTAGCCTCACCCAGAATACGCTGTCAGGAAAACATGACTCTGGTTTCAAGATCGTGAAAGAATTATTTTTAGTTAATGCATGTTAGCCTGTTGCCTTTTCACCCCATGGTCCTGGTCTGCTATGGTTCAAGCTGGTCTCTGAAGCCAGCTTGGTATGGGTGTATCCATGCTGCAGTGCAGATGCCAGGGACTGCTGTGTAATGACAGGGGAGGGGAACAGTCTGTGAAATTTGTTTTGGGAACATTAATTAAACCGTGTCTGAATTACACTTCAAGAGAACATTTAACTTGGAGTTTGGGGTTAAACAAGAGGAGGGGAGTGACATGAGTGGAGCTTGCTGAAGGCTTCTTAGCAACTTTGAGTATTGGAAAAGGGGCTGAAAGGTGCAAATATAGCTTCAGGAATCTGTGTGTTGGTGGGGCAGAACCCCATTAGTTTTCTTTCTGAGGGTCTGGCAGGACTAGTATGGAGAGCAAAAGGCCCTGCTGCTGCCTTAGTCAAGGTACCTTGGTCAAGGTAGCAGCAACGAGCCACCCTGAGAGGCTGGAGGTGCTGCTCTAAACACCCTGTCCTTTCCTAACGTCAGCAAAGGATATATGAATAAAAGGCAAGAACCAACTTTTCTAGCTAGAAAGGACAATGCCACCAGGCTACTGACTGCTTTGCTTGCTGTTTTGACCTGACTGCACCGTTGCTTCTCAGAAATGATCCTGCTTCTTGGGCTCATTGGATGGCTGTTGGCCAGGATTGTTGTTTAGAGGAGGTCTGGTCTTCGTCAGTGTATGCTCTATCTGCTTGGCAGAACATACTGCCAGGGTGAACTTTTGAAGTCAAAGTGCAGATTATACTTTCAAGTTTTGGTCTTCATTTGGTGATTTTATAAAGTGCTGTTTTAAACTGTAGACCAAGGTCCCTTCACTTGATAAAATTTAAGAGAAGTCATGGGAATCAATGTTGCGTTAGTTTAGCTCCTTCCTATTTGGCTAGAAGTGTGCTCTCTACCCAGAAATCAAGCAATAAATGACAGGAAGGACCACGTTATGACTAAGGCACTGCACAGGGACTAGAAAAACTTGGGATGCTGTTTCTGCTATAGACTTTTTAATAGGGAAAGCAAAAGACGCGCGTGCAAGCAAAGCAAAGCAAAGCAAGGAATTCTTTCCCTCCTTCCCACCGGCAGGCAGGGGTTCAGCCATGTCCAGGACAGCAGGGCTCCATCATGTGTAACGGTGACTTGGGAAGACAAACGCCATCACTCTGAACATCCCCCCCTTCCTTCTTCTTCCCCCAGCTTTATGCGCTGAGCATGATGTCATATGGTCTGGGATAGCCCTTAGGTCACTTGGGGTCAGCTGTCCCAGCTGTGCCCCCTCCCAGCTTCTTGCGCACCCCCAGCCTCCTTGCTGGTGGGGTGAGGGGCAGAAAAGACCTCAATGCTGTGTAAGCCCTGCTCAGCAGTAACAAAAACATCCCTGGGTTATCAACACTGTTTCAGCACAAATCCAAAACACAGCCCCATACCAGCTACTATGAAGAAAATTAACTCTATCCCAGCCAAAATCACCACATTAGCAAACAAAATTCAGATTGTACGTGTATTTTCAAGCTCAGGCTTCTGTGCTTTCCATAGGAAGCTTCTAGCTTTTAAACATATATTTCACTTGGCTGATGGATATGCAAATTGTAAAGACTAGAACAGGAAAAAAGATGTGAAAAAATATTGTGCATATAACAAATTAACTCAATTCTGTATTTGCTCAAACATGCTCTCATAGATACCATTAAGGAATAGAAGGGCTGTTTCATTCTACACTTACCAATAAAATCATCAAGAAAGAAAATAACTCTTTTAATAATTGAGGCATCTGACATTGACATCTATTAGCCCCTGGAATACATTCAAATTTCTTCTAAGTCTGTGAATGACATGCTTCTCAAAAATCAGGGTTTCGTGATGATGAAAAACATGACATACCTAACTTACTGCATAGTCTTAATTTTCAGCAGTAAGATTATTCCTTTTCATCTTGCACTATTCTTTTTAATTATTTTTTTTTTTCATATGGGGAAGAAGAGGTAAGGAGACATACTGAACTCCAGTTTGGAGGAGTTTTTGTTGCATTTTTACGAACATGGGGGGGGTTAAGTTTGGGGTTTTTTCTGTTTTCAATGAAGGTGATTAATTCAAATTAATATTAGCCTTTACTTATGTGGCAACTCTAAAACTCTGCAAGATAATTTAAGGCACATGATACTCTGATAATTACATTGAATTTGAACTATTCTTTGTAGGATGCTTCAAATGCTCTTGTGTGGAGTTGAATGTCACTTAAAGAGTCCTCAAATATTTTCCATGTAAGAAAACATAATAATAAGCAGGCTTCCCTTAAAACTGTCATACTCTCTGAATCCTTTGATGTTGGAGAGGTTGAATGCTGATCAGATTTAGTCCTTAAAATGAGCTTGTAAGCCAAATGTTGCTATTGTATTTATCAAAGAGCAGATGTACATTCCTGTCCTGTTTACGTGAAAGTCCATAGCTGGTACAAATTCATAATGCCTCCATTAAGTCACTTTGGAAATCTTAGAAAAGCAGAGTTCTTACCTGGTTCTAAGTCAGCCCAGCCCTGGGAGTGGAAGATGAGGTGGATCATTCTTTGATACTGGACATCACAGGGCCTTTTTTACTGGATGCCCATTAGTTTTCTGTGAGAAAGCATTATTTTTCCAGCTTCCCGTGTTGAACATGGATGCCAGTCATCATAAGTTTTTAGTCTTTGACTTCCCAGTCTTGCAGGAGTTGAAGGTGAAATCTGTGACTACAAGAGCTAGTTTCCCTGGTGTATGGGTCACCTTGCTCAAAGCTTTTTCTGTGTGTCAGGGTTCAACATACCTGTTTTTACTCAGCTGCCAAAGAACTGCTGTTAAAGTACTGTGGGAAAGAATACCCTAAATACATCAGTAGGAGCACCAGTCCTTGGTAGGTACAGAAGAAATGAATGGGGTTAGAAAAAGCCAAATTCAGTTAAATGTGATTATTCACTGACACCAAATTTCTCTTGGAATTACTCTAATCCACACACTTGACTTTAAAGGTAAAAGAATGAATCAGTGAATAAGAATCCTAACTTATTTTAAACTGACCCTTTACGGGTTAATGAATATGGTCTAATTATTCATATCTTGCACGTGCACAGAAACGGAACGGAAGTTAATCTGAGTTTCACATCTATTTCTGAAGAGCTGCGTTTTCCCCCTTCAAAATTACCCAGACAAAAAGCTAGTCATGTTTTACATATTTCATAAGAAACAGATGATGCAGAGTGAGTTTTAAACCAGCAGCAAGTAAATCACCTCATTTCTGTTGTTTCAACAGTGCAGACCAGTTTGCTGCCAGCTTGGATTTTCTAATTTTGATTTAAACACATGACTTAAAATGACTTTGTTGGGCGGTGGGACTAAGGGATTTATGGTGCACTTGTATGTGGGACTCTCATCACTGTACGGCAACCCTGTCGTTTTTGTGACAGAGTCTGTTTGACTGGTGCTGGATTTATGATAGAAATAATTCAGAACAGAGTAATAATTTTCCCTTGGCAATTACACTACCATTTGGTACTTTGTCCCTAAGGGGAAAATGAATGTGCTGGGATCTGTCCATAAGTTCAGCGGCTCAGTGTAAAGAACAAATCAAGGTCAGAATGCAGCTGAATACACACTGATGTTTCATAATATAATCTAGATCTCCTGCTTTTGTCTGACTCATTAGAAGCTCATGTAATTTAAAGATTATTTTTGATTGCTATGAGTTTTTTAGTGGGAATTGATGTGAGGGATATTTCATTACCACGTTCAGTACTTTCTTGTTCATTGCCTCTACTCTCTGTAGCAACGGCCACCTTAGCAATTTCTTCAGTGTAAGCAGAGTAGTACCTTGCTAAGGGTTGGTGCTTATGATAGTATGTAATGTCATAAGCCAGTTTAATATATATATTAACTTTTGAAAGGTCTTCTTCTACCTCTGCCCTTGTTGTAAAAATGGGATATCACCTTTTCACCACAGTACGCCAGCGGCCTCTTTAGGCATGAAAAACCTGCTGGACCAGGATGTGTGTCTAGAGGTAATTTGTCTAATACCTAAAACAGATCCCTTTGCTAGCCCGTGTTCCTGTTCTCCTGTTCTCCACTTTAGTTCATCAGGGAACTGTGAAATTAGGGACGCAGATGATAGGACACACCTTATGAGGTGCCGTGTTTCTAACACATGCTTAAGTTCTCATGTGTTAACAGTGGCTACAGAATGACTGACATGCTGATAAACTGATGGATAACGACAATTATATAAAAAGTGATAAAACAACCAAGGTCTCAAATGTGATTTTTTTTGTTAAATTTTGCTTTTGTGGTCATGTTTTTTAAAGACTCGGTATGGATAAGGTTGGCTTAGGTCTGGCTTATAGAGGCTCTTTTTTAAGTCTGGGCTGCTTTCTATGTGACCAGTGATGTCAATCAAGAACCTCTAATCTGGAATGCAATAAAGAGGGACCCGTGCTTTTTGTAGTTTATACTGAAGCTACATAAACAACTGTTCATTTTAGGACATGAAATGGATCTGTTGGACCAGAGCTATAATACTCTTCTTACTATGCCTCAGAGGAGTGCTGAAATCCTAGTGCTCCTTAGAATATCCATCATTAGAGGCCTATATAAACAAAACTAGACAAATTTCTGTCAGGAATGGCATTAGTATGAGTCTGCTTTGGGTAGGGGAGAGACTAGATGAGTTCTTAAGGTGACTTTCAGCCTTTTCATTACAGATGCTATAGGTGAAATTTTGTAAACTTTTTAACCTGTACTTGAGAAATGCTTAACCTGAACATCAGTATGCATTCAGCCAATTTTTATGAATCAACACTGTTTGATTTGACTGTTTTACCTGTTAAGATATTTGCCAAGACTATCCCAGATTCCTCTCCAGAAATTTTTGATTGTAGATGCGAGCTTGCTAAGATTCTCAGGTGGCTACTGGAGACATACCTGGAGAAACAGTGTCACAGTTTCAGACCAGGCATGAAACTGGACATTACAGTATTTCTGCAGTGTTTATGTTTGTTACCTGGTTTCGGTATAGCCCATAATCAGTTACTGCCTGAGTGACAGACAATATTTCAATTTTCCTCTGAGATGGCTAAGCTGGAAAAGAACCTTGTCTCTTAGCCCTGGCTCTCATGCATTTGGACTTTGGCAGACTATATCTGATAGTACTTTGCTGGACTTTAAGGATAGCAATATGATTGATGGCTAAAAAGACACAAGAAAAATAAGGATTTCTGTTACTGACCTTCCAGTGACATTGTTGGAAAAGAGAGTGATAAATCAAGCTGCATGTGAAGACTATGTACTTAACTTATGTTATATTCTATAGTGCCTTTGAATAAATATTACCAGACAATTATATGACTCAGAAATTATTTTACATTTTTCCCTTTGATGGGAAGGTTGCTACTATTACTTTTCTTATTATTGTAATGATCTCTGTTAAACAATTCTATTTAACATTTCTGCAGGTCTGTGCGTTTTCAGAACAGACTCATTCTTTGTTCTGCCTTCTTTCCTCATCTTGCTTATTGTCCTGCTCCATAAATGACACAAGTGATTTCAATTAGCAGTTGTCACCAGCTGGTGGTGTACGTTGGTCACAAGTCCCATGACACTCGTGAGTCTTTGACCATTCCTTCCCACTTTGCTGGAAGCAAAAATTTTGCTGATCCTGTGTAACCATCTTTGGACCTAGTTCTTCCAGACAAGTGAAGGAGATTCCTAGAAGCACGCCAACACCCCTCAGCTGGTGAGCGTGTTTGCCACTGTTTGGGTGAGCCAGTACATCTTGCTGGATGCAATATCCCCTGGGAAAGAGGAGTCTTGAAATCGCTCTTTAGTGATGGACAAGCTTTGAGTGTGAAGTAAAAAAAAAAAACCCACGATTGTACTAGAATAAAAAGCTTAAGAAACCATCTTCTGTGCTTTGTGAAGATGCAGAATAATAGCACATAGTTCACTACACAGACACACTGCTTTGGCTAGTTTCTGTCTTCTGCTGACCTGGTTGTCGTGATAGTCATGCTACCTCCCAGGACCATTCACACAGCTCCTAGATCTGTGATCTGGATTTTAGGACTTTTTGTCCATGCGTAGTTTTCTGGTTCATGGTTTCTCTCTTCTATGGTTTAGGATGAGAGCTCTTCCTTATATCTTGTTTACTAAGCTATGACTGCCAAAAATTAGCAACCTTAGTATTTGGCAATACCGTTATCAAACTCTTTCCTTTCTCTGTGAATGAAAATATTCCTCAAGCTTTTTACACTGTTGTATACATTTAATATTTTATAACATATACTTTATATACCACATCTTACACAAAAAGGTCAAACAATGAATGTATTTATCAGTACCTCTTGACAGAAACTGTTTAATGGCAAATAGTCTGTCAGTGCAGTGTATTTGGTTCATAAACATGGCTTAGTGGGTGAGGGTGAACAAATAGGGCTGTCATGGTTTTCTGTAAGCATCTGTACAATAAAATACCATAGAATACATAGAACATTCTGCCAAGACAAAGTTCCTGAAGCACTTCTGTTTTCTCCAGGGAAGCGCTCTTTTCTTAACTGCCACCATAAGAGGATCTTAGATATGTCTCTGCTCAGGTTCTCTCAGTGGTCCAGCCTAGCAGCTATACTTGAAGCACATCTGCCCAACATGTGCTGACAGAGAGTTTAACATTGATCATAGCAGCTATAACCACTTTCCCTCAAAATCATGGTCTGAAGTGATAAATTTGTTGTAATTTATATAATAATGGTATCCACAAGGACCTCCCCTCCTCCCCATCCCTGCTCTCGGGACTGATTCTGTTGATGTGGGGGGGTTGATTTTGATGGTACTGCGCATAAGCTCTTCAAGGGTCTTACCCAGAAAGAGAAGGAAGTTCAGGAGTAAACAGGAAAAACTCAGACTTTGCCACAGTCTGTTTTCATAAGAAGGAACATACCCTTAGGGAAACATGAGAAAAAGTGGGGTACAGGGGAAAGGCAGGCAGAATTGAATGGGCTGATAAATTTGGAAGTTAGAAGCAGTGAGTGATAAGCGTAACAGCTTCTGTTGTGAACAGGATGGGTATCATCAGCTCAGAATCATGATTTTGAAACTGATTAGGAAGGCTGAAAGCTCAGGAATAAGTGATAGATCTCTCTGAGTTCACTTCTTATGTGTCTTTATGGAGAAGTTAAGCTTAAAAAGAAATAATCTGTTTGTTTTGCAGTGATGACTTTGCTGTTGTGCATAGCATAGAGAGATTTGATTTCAGAAGCATGATCCTAAATGTCCATTAGTGCAGCTATAATAAACATTTGTCTGTTTATTCCTTAAGCAGCATGTTTCCTAGAGCTATTCCTCTTGTTCCTTTTTCCATACTTTCTCATGTCAATCAAATTATCACTAATAATAATAACAAATCCCATTAGGAACTAATTACATATAAGCAACTTCAAGCTGGTTTACCTATTTGCTAACATTATGTCCAAGATTTTTAACTGCAGTCAATCCAGTTTGCTTCTGGCTCCATTAATTATGGTTACACATCTTCACAAAGTACTAAGACCTAGAACTTGTCTTGATGATATTCTGCTGCTTCAGAAATAAGAAAGACCTATGAAAAGGAGTAATTTCTAGTTAGCTTGCTTTCTCTGTCTTCAGATGTGTTGAACTCTGTCTGCCCCCCACGCTAAGAGCACCACCATTCTCATTTTATATCTGCTCAGTTCCTGAGTGACACAGTGCGCTCCTCAAGCGATCTTATTCTTCTTGCTTGACTGTGTGCTGTAACTGGAGTTGAGAACAGAGCCTTGCTGACACAATGTAGACAAAGATGACATGAAGCAGACTGGAGAGTGGATCATCATAAGGACATAGGATAGATACTTTTGAAAGCCGTTACATGAACTCACTTCTTTCCCGAGAACGTGAAGGGAACAGGGTGTAATTCTTCCAACAGAGAGTGCGAAAACCAATGGCTTGCATGGATGTGGTGCACCTTGCAAGGAAACTATGGGTTTAGACCGTACCAAACCCAACAATCTATTGCAAATATTGTAGCAAAGTAGTTTTTATATGCTGTTACAACTGAGATCAACATTTATATCAACATGTATGTATTGGTTCATTTCCATAATAACATGTGTAATTTTCTTTGTTTGCTATATGCATGCATCCCTTCCCCAGACGGTGATGGAAATTAAGGGGAACATTTGCAACCAACAAGGAGGAAAAATAGTCTGTGAAAATATATCGTACTGTAGCCTATGTTAAATTGAAGCTTGTGGGATCCAACTTGCTGACTTTTAAGTGTTTAATGAAAACAGAATCATTATCTCCTCTCTAGGCAGGTAGAGAACTCCTCTGGGATTTAAACACATGCATCAGGAGAAGAGTACACCTGTGTTTAAAAGAAAATGAGTGCAAATCCTAAAGCTTGATGTTTCCAGTACTCAGTTTTAAAAAGCAGCTTTCAAATGTCTGTATTGCACTTTACTTGTAAAGCTATTAATTTAAAAAACCTTCCTGAAACCCTGC
>NW_009260774.1:1929064-1938200 GCF_000687185.1 Egretta garzetta
TCTTTCCCTTGCAGGGAGAGGTCCTTTATAACTGTAAAAGACTGGGGCAAATTTCTAGCTGGTTGATTTATAAACACCTGAAAAAACCATAGTTTATGTGGAAAGTGGTGAAACATCCCTAATCAAAGTGATGTCACTGAATGCCACTTCAGTTTAATAAAATAAGCCATGCCAAAGTGGCTTAAGGAGGGTAGAAGACAAGGCAGCTCTAAAGGAGAGAGAAAAGAGTGGGGAGGAGAACTGTGAAACCAAAGGATGCTGCTTCTCCATTAGTTCTTCCCAATTGCCCGTGGCCAGTAGAAATGTTCTGAGGCAAAATCTCAGGCAAAATGCCTTGGGTTGTTGATTTTATTCAGACAGTTTTCTATCTTACAAATCAGCAAAGCAGCACCTTCCTTTTGTTTTCTTGTTTAAAGTCAGATACTTCATTGTTCACGTCTTTTATAGCCACAGGAATCCATAAAAAGTAGTATAGCTTGTCTAGTTTTATTTCATGTATCTTCATGCCTTCCTTCATCCAGTAAGTATGCTTGCACATATGTTGGGAGAGACTGAGAGTTGCTGTTTTTATAAGGTGGACTTTTATGCCATTGTAATGTGATGAGTTTACAATTTTTTTTCTTCCTTTTAATTTCATTTGGAAAACAAGAAGTCATTTTTTGCCTCATCATCTATCTTCTGCAAAAACAATTTAATACTAACTTTTTTTATTTTGCAGAGCTGGTTATTTGCCTCAGAATATTCCTTTGGAGATTATCAGATACCTTTCAGAGGAGAAGGATTTTCTGCCT
This sequence comes from Egretta garzetta, assembly GCF_000687185.1. NCBI lineage: Eukaryota > Metazoa > Chordata > Aves > Pelecaniformes > Ardeidae > Egretta > Egretta garzetta. Next base: position 1,929,856 of record NW_009260774.1, read on the forward strand.
TGGCATGCTGCCAGCCGAGCTCTTTATCCTCTGGATAAATTGCTGGACCGCACAGAAAGCTACAACATCTTCAATGTAAGAGATACAGTCTTCCTCCCTTTCTCGCTTCCTCGCTTCCCCCCTTCCTCCTTTCCTTTCGTCCTCTCTTCCTCTCTTTCTCCCCACCCCTTTCTCTCACTCTCTCTCCTTTTTTTGCCAAGAGTTGAAGTAGTCCCCAGTCAGATACTGTAAATGACCGAGGGATATTAGCTTTCTTCATAATTATTTAAACAGTAATTGTCAGGCTTTGGTTCATTTGCATTTGAACAGTAATAACTGTTGTTTGAGGCATATATGATTAGTAGAAGGAAAGGTAATTGTCCCTCCTATAAAATATTATGACAAATAAAATGTTTCGCTTAAAAGAGCCAAAGTCATCTATTCCAGATTTTCTCTTTTGAGGAGCCCCATGGCGATATTTAGATTGACACCCAAGCTCAGCAAGGACACCAAATGCAGGCACAACTGAACAGGATGCACACAACTGAAGTTAAGATTTGTAGTCATTAGTTCATCTAAAAAGCCATGGTGAATTCAATGCAGTTACCTTAATTAACAAGGATTAGATCACCATTGAATCAAAAACCCATTCATAATTGGGTCTGAAGGGACAGCTAGCAGTAGATAATTAAGATAGACATGACAAACATTTTAACATTTTACCTGAAATAAAAAAAAATAAAAAAAATCGTAGCTACGCTGAAGCATGTTTGATGAAGTACACAGGATTTGATTGCAGCCAGTGACAATTATGAACTCTTGGGTTTTTTGTATTCACTATGAATTTTGTATAGGCTACATATTTTCAATGGCCAAAATACTGTAATGTTAGGTAATTTTTTAAAGCCTTCAAATGAAGGAACTCTTTAAAGCCTGGAATGCTTAAAGGTGCTTTTTTAAACATAGATTTGCTTGTGTGTGTCTGTCCAGAGACACATACACATACACAGAGGTACCTGCTGACATGGAAAATTATTTTTGTAGAACATGTACTACAGATTAATAAAGACACATTGAGGTTCTTTCTTTATGAACCTACAATACGGGCCTACATGCAAACCAGAGCCATAATATAAAATGATGTGGAAATAACTTCCATGTTTAGTCTATTGTTAACTGCACAGAAAAATTCTTATGAGTCTGCCATTGCTATTTCACTTTTAAACATGGCTGTGTAAAGAAAGCACTATTTTAATAAATAAAACCAGTCAAATTCACAGCTGGGTTGTGTTTTATCACTACTGATGAGAGCTTTGAAAGCAGAGGTGATAGCAAAGGAAATAAAAAGTCTTTTTAGTCACAGAATAAGATATCTGCTAGAGAAAGCTGCACTATGAATCTCCTTTTGTGTTGACATCATATATACATGCCCATGCATCCACAATAATAAAATAGATGCTCTCCTAGGCAATTCTTTATACCTCAGTTCTCTTTTTCAAATTGCTAAATTCCACTGGCAAAAGATTACACTGAATATGGTGACAGTGGTTTTCTTCACAGCTGGCCAGAATATGTAAATGTGTCTTCTGTGTAAAAAGTAAAAGTAAATTAAAATACATCTTGGGCTCGTTTTTTTCTTTAAGCAAGAACCCGAACTTAAACCATAGTGTCATTAAATGTACAAAGCTCATTTGCAGCCACATTGTTTGGTATTCTGAAGTCAATTGACTGTACTTATGTGATGGTTTTGCCATGGCTATGGATATTAAAACAATATTCTTTTAAAAGTGAACGTGCATGGTGCAGTTGAGATTGGCCATAGAGTAGACATTGAGACGTTGACACTTGCAACTTTTCAGCCATGTATTGTGAGTTCAAAATAGCATATAAGAAACTCTTCTTAAATTGATGAGGTGTGTAACAATAAATTGTCTTATCCTAGGCAGATAATCAAATAGCTGTTCTGTAGATTACAGAATTACTATAGCAGTGAAGGAGGATCATATATGGACACGTTGCTTTGCTAAATGCAAATCAAAATCTTTGGAAAGTAGGACATTCTTGGAGGGTAAAAAAAGAGAGACAAAACCACAATAGTCAATAGTATTTCCATTTCAAATAAAAACCAAAAGTTAACACTGAATATATTTTTTCTTTTCCCCCTCAGGAGTATATTTTAAGACAAGTTGCATCAATGTATCTCAAGCTTGGATGGCCAACGAATAATTTAAACAAATCACTTGTTCAAGCATCCTACCAACATGAGTACTGTTTTTTTTCATTATTATTGTTTATTTGCAGGGTATAGTTGTAATAATGCACTCTCCTAAAATTTGGGTTCATCTTTAGTATGCCATACTTTCCTAGCTTTGCCTTCCTTCTGTTTTTCTTTCTGGGTTAGAGGGAGAGGAGCAAACTGCTGTGAGATTAATTCCTCTTTCCTGAGTTTGGAGAACATGATTTCCTAAGCCTTAATTTAAAATTTGACTGCACTGGATATTTAAGAACTTGGACTCATGTGACCACAGAGGTCAGGAAGAGTGCATAAGTGTAAATGGGGGCTGGTTTTGGTCCACGTCTTTTCTTTAGTTGTTGCAGCAGCTCTAGGCATTAAGTTGACACTGAGACTTGTATAGCTGGATTATCTTTGATGCCCAACTATCAGCTGCTGCCACTGTTATAAGACATAACTTTTTGTAAACAGTCAAACACATTCATTAATACAGCCACATTGCTTTCTTAAATTTGGACAGAGAGTTACGTCGGGAAGTCATCATGTTGGCCTGCAGCTTCGGTAACAAACACTGTCACCAACAGGCTGCAACATTAATCTCGGATTGGATTTCTAGCAATAGGAACCGGTAAGTGGAACCGAAATGTTAATTTCCCATTTCTCCTACTCACAGGCAATACAGCTGGCATGCTCTTCCTCTCCTCCTGGTCCCCATCCACAGCATCCCATTCTGCAGAGTGGTATGGGAGGAAGCAGGGGCCACTGGCTGTTATTTAAAAACATCTGCAGGGCTTCAGGATGAATTATTTCACTTGGCATATATGAGTGGGTGGAGGGGACACCCATGTAGCGACTGCCTATTTCTGACAAATTGCTTTCAGATAATTATATGCTAGAAGGTGAGAAGATGGGGTTTAAGGAGAGGTTTAAAGGAAGAAAGGTGAGTGAACAACTCTTTCGCATACTGACACGGAGCCTGCGTTGGGGCAAGAGAGCAGAAGGTGCTACGTGATTAAAGAAGTGAGAGAGGTTAGAGGCAGAAGGTCTGAGAGTAACAAAGGAGGAAACACAATGTATTTGAGGGAAATGTTATGAAGTACCTAAGGGTGAAGACTTGGAAATCCATGTGATTCAGGAATACATGGAAAAGCTCATGTAAGGTTTCAGAGAGGGGATAATATGATAGCTGATGTGTTGGGCATTAGTGGCACTGTAGTGGTTTGACAGCAAATACGTAAGTTAGGCTGTCCAGACACAGGTTTATTCAGCTGAGGCAAGGGAACATTGGCTGTGGGTGGTGTATGAAGTTGCAAGCATCTAAGAAATGTTAAATTACTGAAAATAGAAATATTTAAGTATATAGTGATCTATGGACAATAAGTACGGAGTATAGGTTAAGACCATGACTTCTTGAGAAAGAAGGATGGATTTTCTGATTATGTGGAATGTGAGTGTAGAAGTATTTGCGTGAGTGCATCACATGATATTTCAGTTTAAAGGAAAATATTTTACTTCCAAGAAACAAAGAAAAAGAGAACAGAAAAAGTCTTATATTTTTAGCCTCAATCTTTGTATTAGCTCTGCAAAAGGATCAGATCTCTATAGACATATAGGTATGTAGGATTTTTCAAAGACATCTTGGGTCAGTCAGGTGTTTGTTTACAAGTAAAATATGTCTGTCTTTTTTTTTGTAATCTTTGAAAATCCTTTACGGGCATACCCAGTTACTTAAGTACCTGAGTGTCTTTTAAAACCAGCCATGAACTGAGCATTAATGGAAATTGCATTCCTATGTGACTTTGAAACTTCTGAAAAACAGTGATCTTGAAACTGTGACTATGTACCTTTATATAAGATGTGTGTGAGGGGGAGGGTTTGCTTGTGTAAGATGATACCGGATATATTTACTATGAAATATATACCCGAGGGTTTCATATGAATTCTTATCGTCAGCAGCAACAATCAGTATGAAACTATTCAAAGAGAAGATTAAAGAGAAAGAGTCATTGGAAACAATCTGCAAAAGTAATTTACTTGGATATTCATTTGCAAAATTAGTTAATCAAACCTAGCACCATCTATTAGCATGCACAGCAGTAGATTATTCAGTGTTAAAAGCTGTCACCCTGCAAAGCTTTCTCCTACCCTGTGTCTTCATCCTTTCCAACAGGATTGAAGAAGGAGGCATCAGGAAAAAAAAACTTATTGCTTTACTAACAATAGCAAGAGAGGAAAGGAATGTATTTAAGCAGCCATCTGAAGATTCATCTTAGCCTTTCTATGGGGCCATTTGTGGGAGCACAAGATTGTGGCTGCCAGCATATGACGAGTATTATGATAAAAGCATCACAGCAGGGCAGAGGAAGAGAATAGCTACTGAGTTAGAGGAGTGCATTTCTCCAAAGGAACTGCATAGTTTTAAAAAATAGCTGCAACAAATAAGGTAATTACAGAATACAGATTGACAGTGAGCTGATAAATAGGGGTACCACTTGCAAAGACGACAGAGATATGTTTTTATTTATTTATTAAAGATGATAGGATTTGTTCAGTTCCCCACCCCAGAATTTACCAGTTGGCTGTTCTCAGAGCAGTCTCACATACGGAATGTAACTAACAGATGAGCAGACTCATTTCATACCTGCTTACATTGAAAAGACATTGCAAAGGCTACTAGTAATAGCAGCTCAGTAGACCTATAATCAGCTTGTGTTTCACAGTAACAATATTTGTAGGGGTCTGTCAATGTTCTCTCAGGTACGTTCAGACTCCTGCTGCGTTGGAGGCACCCCGTATTTCCTTTGCTCTGTTTAAACCAGCTCAGACTGAAACCTGAAAATAAAGCAGGGTCTCTTTTCCCCTGCTTTTCCACCAAAATGATGATGATTCTACAGTAAGAATTTAATTAACATGGTGTTTGAGTGATGCCTCTGCCTCTTTTAGCACTTCAGAGACAGTAGCTAGCTCAAGTGCAAAAGGCAAGCAGGTAAGTACAAGATACATGCAGAGAGCACATCCAACAGGTGCCATTTTGTATTCTTTTTCATCAGTCAAGCGTTTTGCTCAGTCTGATGCCCTTAACAGCTGTTTGTCACTTTGCTGCAAACAGTCACCTGAGAATCTGTAGGAATTCCTCAGAGCTTGTTTCCTCCTCACAAAGAAGGGGAAACTCATGCTGCTCATCTTTCTCCAGACTTCTCTGGCAACTCCTGGTGAGGAAAGCTGGCGTCAGGTGCTGAAACTATACGTATCATTGCCTGTTCCACTCCTTATTGACAATGAGTAAAGTTGTAGCTGCTGAAAACTACTTTCAAAGTTCTTGTAGATGCCCTTCCCTCTTCTGAAACAGAACAGAGACATTGACTGATGCATTGCAGAAAGCCTGGTCTTGGTGGGTGCCAGAGCATGAAGATAGAGTTCCAGAGAGCTCAGAGATACTTATAAATACACAGGTACAATCTGAGTTTGACTATGAGAGTGAAATTAAAGGCTAATTTGCAACCTTTCCACCCATCCCCTCCCAAAAACCTTTTTCTGGAAGATGAGATCTTTCATACAATGAGCTAATTCACAAGCAGTGCATGCTGGAAGGAACACAACTTCTTCAAAGCAGCAGACCCCAAAATGAGACTAGGGAATTAGACTTGTGTCCCAAGATTCTAATCAATACAGAATTAGGGTAATATTGAATTCATATGTGGTATTAAATACCACATAAATGCACAGGCAGTAAATCATGTAAAGGAGGTTTTTGACTGCAGTTAAGGTTTGAATAAGCATAACAGAGAATGTGCAATTAATAATACTGTACAAATGCTAAAATTCATAACTTTCTAGCCATGTTTTTAATCTATGGCTTTTTAGAAGTTCTTTTGAAATGTTTTTTTCTGTTTTACTTGCAGCATTTAATTATGGATAAAGTGTTGGGTAATAAACAAATACAGTAACATCTAACTCTGTTTCACCACCATATGCCTACAGTTGCTGTGGTTTCTAGTAATTATATTTAGTCTGGTAGGTCCAGAAATTAATTACCATCTACTCTTCACTGTAGGGGATTGAAATAATCATAATAATCAGTTACTTGTTTGGACTTTGTAATTACATGTTCTTGACTGTGCAAATAATTTGCCACTGTTCACCGAGTAAAATTGTGGTCATTGATAGCACAAAGCCAGAGGTCCTCTTTGTGTTTTCAGCACTATTTGAAAAAAGCCGTTAGATTCCCAACTGTAGCACTGCAGATTTTCTTAGGGAATTAATGAAAAAACCCCACACATGTGATCTGTAACATTAGCCTCCATGCATGAAAGTGGAAGTCAGCTGAGAGGCTTGAAGGCTTGAATTTCTAACGTGGCTTAGGTGATGCAGTGCTTTGTTTTTAGATGCCTGGTGCACAGGGCAGAATCAGATGCCTGGTGTTACACTTCCTACAAGGGGATTTGGGCACCTCTGAATGAAGCTGCTGGCAGCCACTATGCTGAGTGAAGATCCTCTTAACATGAAGCTGCAAAGAGAGTGAGCCCTCTTAGGGTCCAGCACTACAGTCAGAAAGATACCTGTATCAAATTAATATGTAAGAGGCGAACATAGAGTTAGGGGTCCTTCCAAAAGGTGTTTCAGAAGTGTCTTTACCTAAAGCAGGTAAAGGTCTGCTCCTTCTCTTTTCAAACACAGCTGGCAGAGAAGCTGCTCCTCAACCCCCTTTGAAATAGTAGTTCTGAGATTGTGGTAGAGCTTCAGTTTAGTACCTCGGCCCTGCATCTGCCACACGCAGAAGACCACCCTGATGACCTATCTGTGAGGTGTTTGGGACAGTATTAAGGCATTGCAACACACTTTCTTCCTCCAGTTGAAGCTCAGCCACTGGGATTTGCTTCATTAGCAAGAGAAATAATACAGCTCTCCAACCTAAAGAGGAGAGCATTCATCTGAAGGAGGGAGGCTTAAGTACCTGAAATACCAGGAATACTTAGTGTGCAAAGGACTTTAGGTGGTGTTGTTCACTATCACTTTTGCAGGGGAAAACATGATGCTAAAACAAGGAACGTAGCTCTAAAAAAGAAGTTTGGCTGTACAAGGAGCAAACAAAACACCTCACATGTGGCAGAGGCTGTAAGGAGACATCTGGTTGTATTGGTCTAGAAATTGATTTCGTACTTAAATCCTTGCAATTGTTAAAAAAGAAGTGATTATTTCTTTCAGCTGAAAATCTGAGATTAGATGTGAATGTATGTCTTACTGTCTTCTTAATCAATATATTTAAGTAATCTTGCTCTTTTTAAATTGTTGATGGCTCCAGCACATTTTGCTTGAAAGTCTGCATTGGCTTCTGACTTGATAGTTGACATGAAAGCAAACATTTTCTCTCTGTTAAGTTGGGATATGTGATGCTCCTGTATTGGAGCAATGGAAACCCTTGAAACTTCCATGTTGATATTCAGAAGAATACAAACCTAGTAGAAAACATGTAAGCACGTTGAAATTTCCCTTGTAGTTTGAGTTACTGGGATTCAGTCAACAGCAGAATGCTGAACAAGAGAAGCTACTGTTGGATGAAAATTAAGATGTTTGCTTCTGCCTTCATTTAACTGAGTTCATCCTTGTGAAGCTCTTTCATGTGTGAAGAAATACATTATTCACACTCCTTAGATATAACAGCATTTTGGTTCAGCCTAAAAAATTAACAAAATTACCATACAATGCCTGCCTGAGCTTGAGAATCAGCCTTGTTAACCCCTTTAACTTCCACTGCATATCTATTCTGAAAGAAAAACATGTTTCTGAGAGGATTAGCATTTTCAGACTTTCTGCCTTGGATAGACTGAGTAAATGTATATTTCTGAGGTTCAGGAAAGAATATGTGGAGAGCTGCAATCTGTAAACTCCTGACAGGAGATATCATAACAACGGGCAATGGGAATACACACTATGATGGCTCAAAGCATAACTTGTCCATAGATACAAGCCTGTGTTTGAAAACCTCTCTGTGGGTGCAGGCGTGATGGTCTTCCAGGTGCTATTAGCATCCATCGCCTACAGGTTGCCACGTACACATTTCTGCTGGCAAAGTGGACTGTGGATATATATGCTCGCTTGAGGCAAAGTTAGACAGGATAGCGTCAAGTGTGAA
>NW_009260774.1:1938271-1986886 GCF_000687185.1 Egretta garzetta
GCAGGAAAAGGAGTGCTGGTATTCTGATTCTGTTAGTAGAGCGGTGGTGATGCTATTGTTTTGCTGATATGTGGCAGTAAGCAGTGGGAAATGAATTATAGAATCATAGAATCCTAGGTTGGAAGGGACCTCAAGGATCATCTAGTCCAACCTTCCTAGGTAAGAGAACAGTCTAGACAAGATGGCCCAGCACCCTGTCCAGCTGTGTCTTAAAAGGGTCCAGTGTGGCGGAGTCAACCACTCCCCCGGGGAGGTTATTCCAATGGCTGACTGTTCTCATTGTGAAAAATTTCCTTCTCATGTCCAGTTGGAATCTCCCCAAGAGCAACTTGTGTCCATTCCCCCTTGTCCTCTCCATGTGACTCCTTGTAAAAAAAGGGAGTCTCCATCTTCCTTGTAGCTATCCCTTAGGTACTGATACATGGTGATGATAGTATTGCATCAGACATAATTACGTGATGATGTTTCTTTAAGATGTTACTGGACTTATTGGAAGGTCCCTGGCTAGTCATAGCCACTTCTGTTTGCTCTTATTTTTTTCTTCTTTAGAAATGTAACCATTGCTATTTATTGATTGCTGTCTTTTAAGTGGAAACAAAGTACTTTAATTAATTGCCTCAATACCCCGAGAAAACTTAGAGTAAATGCATTTGATTGGTCTGTGCTTCGTATCACTTTGGGGTAATTTTAGGTTTAATGCATGTTTTCCTTTTTTTACGATTATTATTCTGTCACAAGCATTCTGATCAGTTTTGTTTACCTGGAATACTGCCTTGCAGGTATCATCAATTGAAAAAAAAAAGGGAAAATGCAATACTGTACTGCATCAAACTTGTGTAAAGTGAGGGTTGCATTCTGATGTCTGCAAATTTGGTGTCTCTTGTCCTTGCACCTGTTATGCTGACCTTACGGTTGATAACAATCTGCTAATCCTTGATCAACAGGGCTAAGCTCACTATGCTATTTGGTAAATAGAGCTAATGTTCAATACTTAGCTGGTTTTTCTTTTTTTGCAATTCTGAGTGTACATTCAGTCTACACTTTCTAACACAAGATATAGGAAGGCATGGGTTTTCTTTTTTTTTCTTTTTCTTTCTTAAGGCAAGCAATGCTCAGATGAATAGATGATGTTTACAGTGGAGTGCAAGCTGCTGCACTTAATTAGACTGAAGTCAGCATCCATTCTGTAGCCCATGGGTTAATGAAGTTTGCATTTGTCTGTCTCATGAATGAGGAGAGGTAGAGGCTGCCAGACAGTCCTGAATGCAAACCGAGATATTTTGAATCTGTTGTGGTCTCTAATCATCCAGGTTGTTCTGAGAAGTCTTGAGGTGCTGAGATGGGGCCAGAGATCTCTGAAAAGAGAATATGCCATGAATTTTCCTGTTTAATCTGTGGGTTTCAAGTCAGAACACATCCATGTGTCATTTTGCACTACAGATGAAACACTTTGGGTTACTAAAAAACGAAATCAGAATCATGCATCCTAGTACTCAATTCATCTTTTTAAGTGTAATATGTGGATGTGGGCTTTTAATTCTTTATCAGTCTTAAGAAAAGTGCAGGTAATGAAGTAAGGTGACTTCCATCCCATAATTTGAAGAAAGACTGCGATAACCAACGAGCCTAATTTGAGAGTACTAAATGTCCGTACTTGTTTGTGCAGAATTTGCATTTCCTCTGCAAGGGACAATGGATTCATGTCTGTCCACCTGCCTGAATTGGCAGTGTGCTTACTTGGATGGACCTTTAACTGCTCAATGGAAATGCCACCAGGAAAACAAATTGCACTCCAGGAGTGTACCGGAGACTGTAACATGTCTATAAATGAAACTATCCATGGATCTGAGGGAGTGGCAAATAAAAAATTACCAGTCATTAATTGAGATCATCTCAATGAAGCCTGGCTTAGGTGATAGAAAATCAAATGCTTTTCCAAACAAAGCTTTTTTCCTTTCCTTTTCCTCCTCCCTTATTTCTCTCTCTAATGGCTCAAGATACATAATTTTGTTACTTTGTTTCACATGGGCGCACTAGTGCTACAGTCTTGCAACAACTTACAAATGTGCTTAAATATAACCACCTATGTAAGTATCTGTGGGAATGTGGCCAACAGGTTAATTATTTTGTTAGTGCTTGGAAGAGGCATTAGCTTTTTTCACGGGTTTGATGCCCACCAGCTATTTTTGGAAATCAGCAGCAGCAAACATGAAAAAATGATAGTTATTTTAATTTTTTCACACATGGATGTCTGATAAATGTAAAACAATAAAATAGATCCCTTCTTCTGTGTTCTCAACCCCTAGAAGTTTTAATTACTGAAAAAAATTCAAGCATGGCTATTCATGCATTTTGAAATGTTACTGGAGCTTCGCCAGCTAATGTCAGCCAATGTTGCTGAAGTGATTTAACTAATTAATAGGTTGTTACAACATTTGAGTAGAATCTTGCACTCAAGTCAATAAAACTGTTTAAGGAGGAAGAAAACACCGTTGAGTGCATGAGTTAATCAAGGAGTTAGTGCTCTGAAAGACCATCTGGGGAGTATGCCTGAAAAGAGAGGATTTCGTCTTGTGAAAGACAAAACTGGGCTTTATGGGACAGCTGGTTCAGGCAGCATTTTTACCTTCTGACTTATGTGTGTGATCACAATAAAATGACCCTATATATATGGATTAGTGGTAATTAATTTGCAATCCTCAGAAGTTGGATAGATCCATCTCCAATTTTCTCATTCAGGAATGATCTCTCCACAGCTCTGCAAAACAATTGAACAGAAAAGACCATATTTTTATTGCAAAAGCTGTCCAGAAAGGACAAAACAAGGAATATCTAGTCAGAGATTAGTCTCACAAGGAAATGCTTGACTCACCACTCAGTTGTTAAAATCAGCTTTGAAGAGCTTGAGTGTGCTACTCGCGTGTTCAGTTATGGGATACCTGCCGTAGGAAGGGAAAGGAGCAATAGCAGGAGCCATCACTTGAGGGATGATGTATTCTTTGTGTGCCTCAGGCAGACCCATGCAATACCCGAAGCTCGGAAGCACAGGGCTGGGACTGAGGAGACCTAGCATCTATGCATAGCTTTGCTACACACACCCCGAGTAGCCACATCCTCGGTTAATATCCCCTGAATTCCAGGCGTGACAGGCACCTGAATGTCAAGCCCGTCTCAGCTCTGTGCCTCCATTTTCAAGGGGAAATTCTGCCCTTTCTCTTCAGATTGGGCGTGTGCTATGGCAGAGGATGCTCCCCTCCTCTTTGTGCAGAGTGGTGCCAGCAGCATGGCTCCTGGAGTTTGTAATGGAGAATGGGAGTATAAGCTTTGGGATGGCCGGCTTAAAAAATAAACTTTGTGTGATGCTGTTCCTTGTAACAGAACCTGTATCAAAGATCTGCCAACAAAGTACCAATACTTCTTTGTTATTTCTTATCTGAGCCTTGTAACCTATTAAACAAGACTATAAATATAGTCATCAAGAAAAATAGTATTAAATGTTAAATAGTTGCAAAAAAAAAAAGAATAATGTTTCTGATTAATTTTCTTTGTCAAATAGTACCCTAAATGGTATTAAAATTTGTCACTTAATCAAAGAACTGTCTAAACTATGTGCAATTACATTTTAAAAAATTAGAACACAATTTGCCCAGGAGATAAATAATTATGGTCCAATTTTATAAGTGTATCTCCAATTGTTAGGACATACTTTAAATAGGAGCAAATATGTACCAATTAATTATAACTTAGAAGATTATTCTTAGCTCATTGTAGAGCTTTGTTATTCACTCTTGAAAAAAAAAAATCCCTGTAAAGGCACAGCACGATTTTAATTAATTTTTTTCTAACTATTTAATTTTTAACTTTTTTCCCAAAGTGTTTAATTTTTAAACATGAGCTCTGCTAGCTACATATTTCATTCTCACCATCATATCTCTTAAGCAAGAAAAATAAAGTTGAATAAATTGGATCAGTATTCAAATAAAAGCCATTTAAAGTGATGCTTTCAAAAGTTAATCTTTATTCTTCTGAAGTATCCATCAATCATATTAGCTCTTTAAAAATGAGAGCAGCCTTGAAGGCCCAGATGAGGTTTAATGTAGGAAGGGGATACGTTCTGCAGTGTTACTACCTAAGTGGTACTGAAACAATAGTAATTTTATCCACTTGATTTAGTTAATACAGGGGGCAAACATTGCACATGCTGATCTAGTGCCTTGGAACTGCAATTTTGGAACAACATTTTCCATGACGCTATAAAATTAAAAAATCTGTAGGCTGGGGAGATTTCACGTGTTTAGATAACGATGAAATACAGGCTCATAATGACTGGAGGAGAGAGAAGGCAAAAATCCCCACAAATGGAGAAAATTCAATTAGAGGGCTCTCTGCTGAGGCAATAGTTAAAGAGAAATGACTTTGGGGATATTTGCATTTTCATAAACAATTTTCATTTCCACAAGAAGAACTCTGCTGTCTACAGTCCTGATTATAAGCCTCTCACAGGAGTAATTTGTAGCTCTTCATAGCTGTAAGTTTTGTTGTTTCTGAAGCTAAGCCTTTTAAAATCAGTATTTGTTTTGATGTCTTGGTTTGTAGGAGTTGATTTTTTTCACGTTGTCCTAAACTTAGCTTATAGATAAGAGACCTAAAACCTTCCCTGGAGCAATGGGTTGAATGATATTGAGTAGACCTGCTGCAGCACTGCGAGTATGCTGTTACCGATTTGGGTGGCAATAGAGTTTTCTTAGCAAGAAACACGGTGACATGTAGGCATGGGATCAGTGCCATCGTTTGTCCTCTTTCCTTCCCAGAGCATGCAAATGATCCCATGGCTACCGACTGCACTGCTGCTAAAATTGCTAGTGTTGGCACTTAGAACGTGAGAGAGGAAGTAGCTGGGAAAGCCCATTGAATTGGTATGTTTTACTGTAAATTTAAAAAATGTAAACCTCACAAGTGAGGAATGCTGACCTTCCTGGGGTTAGACATCCACTTCTAGGTACCTCTGCTGCTGACTGTACTAGCTGAACACAGAGTGATAGTCCTTCCAGCACAGACTTCCTACCTGAATTAATGGGGCAATCAGCCAAAAGAATTACTTTTTCTAGGTGCCTTATAGTTCCTTAGAGTATCTGTTGGCTGAGCCGCATCTCTTTCAGTAAACCAAAGGTAATATTTCTGCCAAAAGCAAAGCTCAGAAAGAACTATGTGTGCTTCTAAAAAAATGATTTATTGTTTGTGTGTAAAGATATAAAGTCCTTCCTTCACTGAAATAAGGCTTGACTGGGTTCAGTTGTTCTTCATATTTGGATATCATATGTTAAGACAGATTTGGGGCAACGGATTGTTTCGTCCCACAGTCAGGATAGCATTCCTTAGTCCTTTTGGTTTAGCATATGTTCTTATGGCTGCTCTCAGTGTATTAAATCCCAAATTAAAAGTAAAAAAGACGAACCCATAAGCTGGTAAGGAGGTTGTGCTTTAAGGACAAATAACCTAGTGTATCAGAAAATTAAGACACAATGATAATTAATATCACCTTCATGTTCAATGCAGTGTATGTGTATATGGCTGCATATTTATGTTACTGTAATTGCTGACCCAAAGTTTTGAGAGAGTTACAGTTATTTAGAAAACTGTAAGCCTTTAAACCACACAAAGGCAGCACCTAAATGCCTGCTCCATTAATTTTAGTGTGTCTTGATTTCTTGTGTTTAAATATGTAGCCTTAATTTTCTGTAATACCCTCAATTATGTGCAGTTTCCTTTGCATACACTTTTTGAAAGAAAGGTTAAATGGGGAAAAAATAAACTGTTGATATTCATTAATGTTTGAAATTTCGCAACGAGGGCTTAATGATAGACTTTCTAGTAGGAAGTACAGGTTCCATCACAGTGAAATGGAAATTCAGCACCTAGCACATGTGGATAATTCTGTAAATGTCAACCAAACTCACATTTTAATAATGTTAACTCAATTTTTGAGAATCAAACCTCAGTAGTATGGAAAGGCTGGTGAAAGTGATAACTTTTTTTCTTTACTGCCCATGTATGTTTAAACACTATCCCTTTTAATGGATCTGGTCAGCTGTAAAGATTTTCTGGTTTCCTTGGTCTTGGCATAGCAGTTCTCTAGGGACCACAGAAGCAGTTGCATAAACCATACATAAGCCAAAACCTACTGATCCTGGCTAAATTTCAGGAGAGTTACTGACTTTTTTCAGTGCCAAGCTTTTTAGGTCATCTGAATGTTGAGGTGAAACATCTAGGAGGGTAATAGGAAGCATCAAGGGGGAGGAACTGTGGAACCTGCATTTTTTGGAGGTCCCATCTATGCATTGGTGACATGTAGGAATTGCTTGAGCTAAGTGGTCATAACCATAGCAATGCTGATTGCCTGGCTCGGCTCGGGACAGGCATGTTCTCACACAGCAATTTGGTGGTGGGAAGAGAAGAAACAGCAAGATCTTGAACCATGCCAGGATCTTCACTGTAGTACCAATCTACACTGGCTAGATGGTAGCAGTTCATGGCAGAGATGAGATGTTGCTCCTCTGATTTTGCTTTAGAAGGCAATATTACTGGTTTGTGCTGCGCATAGTTAAAAGTTTCTTATTCCTAGCAACTTTAAAATGGATTGCATTTCTCTTGCCTACCATTTCAGTTTTGTTTTGGAGAGTTTACTCCTGAAAAAATGTCTTGGTTTCTCTGCATCAAATGCAAAATACCTCAGCACTAGTCAAGGCAGCCCTTTGTGGCTCTGTTAGCATCGGACTCTGCTAAAAAATCTCCAAGAAGCAGCACAATCCTGAGGACACATGGTCAAAGTTATCAGCTGAACTTCTTTAACAAAAACACTCATCACAGAGTATAATAGAAAATTTCAGTGGAAGAAAGTCTTTTTTCTGGAGAATGAATAGATGGGGGGTAAAAGAACCTGTTTCAGCTTCTGTGCTTCTATAGGAAACATAAACAGGGTAGGATATCAAAAGTCCATCTGAGATCTTTTTAGAAGAAGATGGTATGTAGGCACATCCTATAGTAGGTCTGAATTTGGCTTCAAGAAGTTTTCATTTAACTGTAGCCTGTGTTTATATTACTTGAGCAGTATGCACAGTTCACAACCATTCTGTGGCATAGCTGGTTTTGTACTGGTGTTAATACGCTGAAAAAAATGAATGGATCTTTATATTTTCTTCACTCCCGAAACCACCTTTTTTAAGTAGCGTTGTCTCAGCGCATCCTTCCTTACTTGTATGTTACTATATGAAGATGGAGCACTTTACAGCACAAGCAAGAAGGAGTTTCTGGCTGATCAGCTCCTGTTCTAAAGCCTCAGTACTAAGGACAAGAAGAGGAGATTTGGCGTAGAGCCCAGCAACAGAGTGATAAGATCCCGTGCTAATTTGGAGAGCTTATGTTAGCTGTCCCACAGGTTATGTGGCACATTATGTGTTGATGAACTGGATGGCCATAATTTATAGTCTCCTGACAATGTGACAGTGTTATGAAAAGAATGGCAAGCATGTGTTACCCATTAGAAAATCCATTAGGGTGGCCTAGAAAATTTTGATGGCAGTAAAGAGATGGAAATGTAATTTTCCAAAAAGAGATTACTGTTGCACTTCAGTTGTGGAGTCTCATAAATGTTGGGATGTTCCTCCTTTGTTTCCAATATCAGGAGGCTGCTTGTTTACTGCAATGCTATTACTGATTTCTTTTGTAGAATCCCACTCAATGTGAGAGACATCGTCTACTGTACAGGAGTGTCACTGATGGATGAAGATGTATGGGAGTTCATTTGGATGAAATTTCATTCTACCACAGCAGTGTCTGAGAAGAAAATATTATTAGAAGCCTTAACTTGCAGTGATGACAGGAACTTGCTCAACAGGTATAAAAATATTATATATCTGTATCTGACTATTACCAATAATCACTTCAACATTTATGGATCATCACTTGAGCTTTGGTCTAAATGAAAGAACTTTGCATTTCAAGGACAGGCTTGTTTAAAGTCACTTATGTTTTTGAATTAATGCATGTGAAAATTGACACATTTCACTTTCAAATTTTCCTACGTTCATTGGAAATGCTGGAAATCTTATAATAACTGCTGTTACTTTTTTGTTAACATATCCTTTATTTAAATGTATTGACCAGTCTGATCTTAATGATTTCATAAATATGCACATGTAAAGTTCCACTCAGCTTTTGTTGAAATCCTTTTACATCAAGATTTCTCTGGTTCATAAATGTGTCTGGTCTTTGGAATCATAGAAATAAACCACTGAACTGACTTGGAGACTTAAACAAACCATTTGGCAGTGATTTTTTTTTTTTTTCTGAGAGTTTTCTCATGTGCTATTGTTAGACTATATGTTAGTGAAACTAAATAGGTTTTTTTTTTCCTTGTTTCTCCCACAAGGCTTTTGAATTTGTCTCTCAACTCCGAAGTTGTCCTGGATCAGGATGCAATTGATGTGATAATCCACGTAGCTCGAAATCCACATGGAAGGGATCTTGCTTGGAAGTTTTTCAGAGAAAAATGGAAAATATTAAATGCTAGGTAAAGATCAAAAGTCTAAGTTTATTTTCAGTTTCTTATTTTGATGTAATTTGTGTAAGTATTGTATATGCTTGTATTCACGTAAGTTACTGCATCTCGTCCATTCTCTTTTCATCCATAGAGATGTCTGTAACTATAAAATACATACATATGATACATAAATGTATTTATTCCTGGATTATCACACACATGCATAGAAACATTCATCTCCGCAATCATCTGTATACATATCTATAACTATATTGTGTCTGCGCTTATGATAATGAATTCTATCTATATGTCAAGTGCTGCAGTTCTACTTTTACATAGATAACAAAGCAGCAGTTCCCATGGGTATTTTCCTGATTTTAAGTCTGATAGAAAAAAATTCTTTTCAAGAACATCATTTCAACTGTGGAAAAAACTACCAAACCCTTTCTGAAACATTACCATTTTCAAAAGGATGCTAATATAGTGTCATCCCCTTTCCTTCCACTCTGTGTTTCAGGTGAGTTTCATGTAATAGAGGAGCAACATTTTGAATTAAAAATAGATGAACAGGAAGGAGACAGGGTTGTTCCTTATACCTGCTTCTCTTTCTCTTTGAACAAGTGCTACATGCTCCTACTCAGAAGCCCAGTCAACATTTTGGAATCCTTTTTGATGAAGATTTTGATACTAATTCAATGAATGAGAAATTTCTGTAGTTCTTTAGGGACAGCCTGAGGGTCTGAAAGATTCCACAGCAGCTCATCTGATGATGAACCTCAGGTGAGGTTCAAGTTCTTAAAGGCAGGTGTCCAAGAACATCAGACGCCCCGTGCCAGGCTACTGCCGTGGTGTTGGCAGAAAAAGCATTGGAGATCTGGTACGTTCTGGACTTGTGAGGAGCCATCTAGCATACCACAGAATATTTGAAATGGTATATTTAAGATGCTGTATTTAAGCAACTAAATCCTGGTGCCTGATAAATACAGGTACAAACCTGCTATGTGTTTCATGGCATCAAAAGAAGAGTCAAAGAAACTCAGAGTCTGTGCAACTTCCCTAAAGATTCAAAAAGTTGTTCATGCTGTTTTGGGTAATACTTTATAGTATAGTGGGATTTTACAAGAAGTTCAGCTGGGAAAATAGGTTTGAGCTGGAATTGGTTTTGGAAGTTTATACTGCAGGAGCATACTTTTTGAAAGCAATTTCCAAAAAGCTTTAAGAGTACTGAAGAGTTTAAAAATTAAGAATCCTCTGCTTCTGGTATGATTATTCCAGGAACTGGACTTTTACACAGAAAGTGGATGGCAGACCCATTACTAGTTTGCAACCCAGCGCAGTTAGTTATGCTCTGGATAGCAAATAATTTTTCAGGTTCCTCCAGGGATTTATACAGACTTCAGGCATAAATCTGTCAAAATTTGTATTGCTACAAACACATATACAGAAACTATGTCCTGCCTTAGCAAGTACGTTCATCTGACAACCTAGCTAACACCTGTGATTTTAGACGTGGGCAGGGTTAAGCAGTGTAGACAAATGGTCAAGATTTAGAAAACTATGTCACATGCCATTTTTGTGTGTGTGTTTTAATTTTAAATATTTTAATTTCACCTAAAATTTGAATTTTCTTTATCTCACTTGCTTGGAATGCATCACTTTGTTATCTGAGTTCCTAACAATCAGCAAGGCCTCATCAAAAACCTGTGATTGTTCTTTTTTTAATGAGAAAATAACAGAGACTCTGTCTCTTTGCCCAACACTGACTTTATGTTATCTACATTCAGTTTCATCTGCAAACACAAGTCAGAGCCACCAAAAGGATTGTAGCAGTTGCATTTTCCTGAAAGGGACAGCCAGCTGAGTTTCTATCGGTCGCCAAAAGATTCAATGCACTGGAATGAAATAGTACATGCAAGCTGTACATATGTGATGTATATTGAAAATAACTTTGTTTTGTAATTATAAATTAAAACCTTTTAAGAGAGGCTTTGAGAGGGTGGAATTAGTCTAACATCTTACCCCTTAATATTCAGTGAAACAGTGACATGATAGAATGCAAAATTAGGCTTCTGATTTAAGCTTGCCACAGTAGTAGATTTTTAAAATACAAGCTTTATTGTGGAATTATAGTTCAAATATACTCTGTCCCACAGCACCTTTTTTCTACAATTATAGTTTATTATTTAATTTTATTTAAAATTAAAATACTTTGTGCGAAATGTTAATTTAATAAGGTGATATCTCAATGGTATTTTCCATTGAATTTATCATAAAAGGTGTTGACGTTTGAAATAGATAGTAATATAAACTAGCTGAGGGTGATTAAATTATATTATAATGCTATTTCCTCTCACTTTAAAACATAGCATGTCAAAGAGTTCGAATGACAACAAAATACTGTTACTCCTTTATATTTTTTACAGTGTGGTTGTATTCACATTGTCCAGAAGTCTTCAAAATCACTTATATCCCATTTACAAAGGTGACTTAGAAACTGAGTTGCCTAACAAGTCTTTCATGAGAAATCTGTGGGGCTAACACTGCTAAAATTGTGAAAAAGATAATTGAAAATACTATGTTGAATTCCTGTTACCTGAGCATGCATTACCTTGGCTCTTAAGTCATTTTCATCATGTGTGCACGTGTGTGTCTGTGTGTGAAAATTTAATCCAACAGCTGCCCATAAGAATTCCTTCGTTGTCAAGTGTTGAATCATTTGTCAGCAAATTTGACAATATTTGGGAAACCATTTACACCTGCCCTAGGTAAATGGACTAAGCTGCCTCTCAAGTTGAGTTTGCACAAGTGCAAAGCCCGTACGAATGTGAGGCACTGGAGGTGCACATCCCCAGAAGTAACAGAGCAGGTGGAGAGCCCGTGCCTCCAGGATGTTTCCAAGGGAGCTCAGGCCTGTTAGGTCCTGGTTCTGCAGTGCTGTTGTCTTTCCTGTGAAGGGTGAGAAGACTGATACTTGCAAGACCAAAGACTTTTTTCTATTCATTCTTATGTTTCACACCTGCAAAATGCTATTTTGGGAGGTGGCTTTTCTAGAAGTTTTGGCAGCAGAGCCTGTTTAGAAATTGCTGTTAGTGGCTGACTTTTTACCAAGTATAGGTAATGGGCAGTAATCAGCACAGGTATTCACGAAGGGATCATTTTCAGTGGAAGGAATTCTGCTACTTCTTGTTTGCACTGTGGCTACAGTACAGACTGCAAGAAAAATAAAATCCCTGCAGCTGTTTTTCTGAGGTCGCTTCTGTAAAGTGGATTGGTAACCTTGTCAAAAGACCCCATCAAGAGGAGCTTCCAATTTTCCAAGCAGTCAATTATGAGGCTAAGCTGAGACTGTAATAATAAAGGGCTTTGTTAGAAAGCCTAAACGTGCTTAAAGGACCATGAAATCCATACTTCCCATAGGAGGCGTTTGCCTCTGGATGTCTGTATATGTCAGTGACTGCAGTTTTGGAAAAAGAGATGTACTTGCTGAAATATCCATGAATAATTCAGTTATTAGTGGTCAGGGAGTAGGATTTTTGATACCTATAACTGTGTTTCCCCTCACACAAGCTCAAGGTAGCAAGCAACACAGTGTACACCTTCCCTAAAATACAAACTTCTCCAAAAACCCCAATTCTCTTCCCTTTTCCTCTTTCTATCCCTCTCCCTTTCTCTTTCTCTTTTTTTTTTTTTTTTTAAAGGACTGTGGCTTACTGTACCTAAGCATTTCTGGGTAATTAATTTAGGATTAATAGAAGCAGAACAGAACACTGTGACTGTGCTAGCTCATTTCACTTTGGATTTTGAATTCCTCCTCTAAATCAGTTTGTAAAAGCGGGGTATGAACTGAATTGTTCCCCCAAATAAATTTAATTGCAGTGAAGTCTATTGGTATTACTTACACGTCTGACAGGAGAGCTGGATTCCCTGTCTTAAAAACAGTCATGTTCAGATTAGCTAGATATTGCTTTGGATGTACGTGTAGATAAAGATAAGGATAACTATTTGTCAAGTGCCTCTTGCCATGCTGTATGACATCTAACTTGAACAAAAGACTTGCCTTCGGTTTGCAGTGGAATTACATTCTTCATACTAGAGACTTTGAAAAAAAAAAAAAAAGAACCAACCCACAAACTATTCCAACATGAAATGCAAAGCTTCAGGAATATTTCTGGTTAATCTTATAAGCGATGGAGGTACCTCATTTGGGGGTTTGAAGAAAAAAACTTGTGGAAAAGCAAGTGGAACAGCAGGATTTGAATGGCCAGTTTCAAAGTAACTACCTGCAGAAGGACATTGCTGATTGCCCCTGAATATTCTACCCCGTTATACATTGGCCTTTATATATTCCTTGCCCAAGCTTCCAAATCTCCATTCCAGGTTAGTTCTTTGAAGATGCTGCATCATGGCCCAGGGGATTATTTTAGCAGTATTATTCTCTATCAGTATTATTTATTTTAATTATCAGGTACTGGAACAAGAGAATTTTATTCAGTTCACTTATCTAGAGGCTATTTGTAATGTAGATGAGGTGGATGAATACAAAATGCAGAGAAGGCTGCAGCACTTCAAAAAGCCTGTTTTAATGGTGCAGCTAGATGGGTTCCTCAGAATACTTTTCCATAGCTGCTGCTCTGCTCCTTCTTTGGCGTTTGTATTTTGAGCTGCTTTGTGTCTTTACATGCAAAGATTAAGTGTGAGGTGGTGGTGTAGTTTGGTCCTCTCCTCCTCTGGAGCTCTCATCTGTGGCTGCGGATAAGCCCCTTCTGCATAGCAGCATCCAACTCAATGTTAACTACAAATAGCTCAACCTAGAAGGCCTCAGTCCAGGTTTTTAGCATGGAACACTGGAACACCAGTGTCCAGTTCCAGTCCTATTCTCTTGGATCCCCAGAATCGGTCCCATGTCTTTTCCCTTCCTTACAGAAGACTACTTTATAATTTTCACTGGCCTGGCACTTGCACTAACTCTCTGTGCATCTTTTTGCCCTTGCAGGTATGGAGAAGCATTATTTATGAATTCAAAGCTTATCAGTGGGGTCACAGAATTCCTCAATACCGAAGAGGAACTAAGAGAGGTAATTTGGAAATGACTTTCAGCCCATGAGGCTGCATTTGTTGTAAGTAAGGAGCAGGGCAGGCGCAATAAGGTGTTGGTTGTCCGGGAACTGTGGTTGCTCAGCTGGAGTCGCAGGCCGTGCTGCAGCTGGGCAGCACGAGGATGAGGAGCAGATTGCAAAGGCACCTGGGTGGTTAGAGGTGGTGTCAGGAGGTGGGCAGTGGAGGTGGGCACTTCTCTGTGCCTGGCTGGATATGTAGGTTTGGGTTTTTTTCTCTTGACCGAGAAACTAAAGGTGAGATCTTTCTATCCACATTAGTTTACGCGGCAGAGGGCAGCCCTAAAAAACCCCAGTGTTGAAAGTAGAAACTTCCAGTGCCTTCTCTGTTTTTCTTTTGCCTACAGTATTTCCATGTGAGAAAAGCTGTTAACCTGATATTCTGGCCAATTGACACCACAATAATTTGTTCTAAATGCTAAGTACTTCTTATTTAGATTGCAAAGATTTCTCATTTTAACTTAACATCTGCCCTGTCTGAGGTAGTTGTGCTGTTGTGTTATGCTCGGCTTAGCAGCTGCTTGACATTACTCCAAATGGATCAAATGGTTCTTATGCAGCATAATCACCATTAATTGAACTCTGATTGCTCTGTGATATTTTGTGTCCAACCATTTGCCTGCACTCAAGCCTAGTGGCCTCAGGAGCTTGGGGAAGAGCTGCAGCTGGTTTCCTCAAAGCTACCCAGGTGGGAAGGACAGTGCTGGCCAGATCTGAGTATCTGCACTGCACAAGGAAACCCTATGTATTCTTAGTTTCCACCTCCATGATAGCATTGGCAGGCTGCTTGTTTATACTTCCCCTAAAACAAACGGGCTGTGTAAACATTTTGGTATAAGAAGTACAGAGATCAGGCAAGGGCTGATTTTGGTAGTTTCCATCTCCCTCCTATGCTTTTAACTGTGATGGGAATGAGTTGCAGTATCAGCCTTTTCAGTTGTGAGCCCATGCATATAGAGATGTTGCTGGAAGTTAGGTTTAAATAAAACAAGGTGAATTTGGTGTCACCAGGAAACAAAAATTAACTGGTTATGAATAAGCGTTGTTAAAACCACCTAATTTTATACAAGTCAACATAACCAGCAACCTGCTGCGCAGATCAGCCTTGCGGTTCTCACTTAAAAAGAACAGTAATTCAAAGCACACCAGTGCCATCAGCTATAATAATCGAGGTGATAGTGCTATAATTTGAGTATACGCAAGAACAGAGCAGGGGCCTTTTCAGTCCGCTGAAAAAAGATCAAAGATTTCTCATAAAGGAAGTAATCTGTTTCAGGCATTCAAAGATTGTCAAATGAGTGCCCACTTGCTATTTCACAATTCTCTTCACACTGTAACCACCCGCTCCTTTTCTAAACAACCGACCTGTATTATATCATCAAAAGGGTTCTGCAAATCAAAATGAAATAAATTTGTTATGAAGGTTGATAAAACGCGAGGGCATCAGGGCTGCCTTCGGCTGATGTTTGCATCTAAACCTGAATTTCCAGTGCACCCAGTTTGGTTTCTTAGGTCGAAAAAGAAGTTTAGAGCATCCCAGCTATCTGCACAGTGCAGCAGCTGGGCTACAGGAGGGAGGGAAGTAATGATATAAATGTGATCCAGCACTGACATGTCAATATCTTCCAGTACAATTTGAAGCAATTGCATCATATACAATTGACAGTCTGCTGTCTTATTACGTTTCCTGTTAAATCTTTCTAGACCATACTGCATTATACTTCAACAGTGATTGTGGAGGTTTGTCCTAAATGCCTGACTTGTGTGTGTGCACCAGAAATATTTGCTTTCTTTAGTTCCTGCAAATTTAACCTGTTAACTTGTATTTCCAGCTAAAGAACTTTATAAAGAGTTATGAAGAGGGAGCTGCTGCCTCTTTCTCTCGCGCTGTGGAAACAGTGGAAGCCAATGTGCGGTGGCAAAGGCTTTACAAGGAAGAACTATTCCAGTGGCTAAGAAAATCCTTGACGCACTAATCTGTCTTTCCAGCTGAACATTTAACATGAAGCGCTGCAAGAGGAAGAGGAGACATTTTAGAAGTGTTCAACATTAAAATCATGAAGACAAGATAAGATTGCAGGGAGAAGGGGTTTTTTTTCTTTTTTTTTTTTAATTGTGGGATTTTTTTTTTACACTGGGCTCCTGTGAAATTGTCAAGAAGCTTTTCAGAAGAGAAGATCATGAACGCTTGTCAAACCCAGTCCTCAGTGTACACAGCCAAACATGATATTAAGTGGTGCATGTAAACGTTGAAGAAAAACAAACAAAAAACTCTTCAAAGACTGTTCTGTGCATGCTTGTACCGTCCCTGCCTGTATTCTAGCATGCTTATGTATAACAGCCACATTTTGTATGGGAATTCCAGTTACATCAAAGATGGGCATTATACAAAGCACAAAGACTATCTATGACAATCAGTGTTGCAATGAACAAAAGGGAAGGAAGGAAAAGGAAATGCAGAAGGCTTCCAACTTAGGGCAGTATGAGATGTAAAGTCAGCTTTCCCGCTATCTGCCAATTAGTCTGCCACTCAGATTATCTCCTAATGAATACAAAGATGCCAGCTCATTTCTAGAGTTGCCAGTTGTATCTGCAGTCTCCATATTCCCATACTTAAATAAGCAGCATAGAGAGCAAGGAGAGAGAGAAAGAGGGGGGAGAGAGGAAAAAACCAAGAATGAGATAGAAGGACATCATCCATGCGTTATAATTATATACATTTATTCACTGCTGATCAGCGGAACAGTGTAGTTTTAGCTGTGAACGTATGCAGTGTATGAGGGAAGCTTTGCTTTGATTGCACAGAATCCATGAACCACCTCTTCTCAGCAATTTTACAAGGCAGTGGTATTCACCCAACCTGTGCAGTAGTAAGTTATGCAGCTGATAGTGCACAAGTATTATAAATAAACATAGGGTACAAATGGAAATTAGCAAACAGGGAGAACACCTTGCATGCAAAGACATAAAATTAACCAAGAGGGCTGTCTTGCATGTGGTAGACCAGCTTCTGTAACGATTTATTATGATAGACAGATCAGATTCTCCATGTGGGCAATGCGTTTGCAAGTATGGGATGTACCATTTATGCCAACTTACAAAAGTGAAATATGGAGAAAGAGAGGGGTGTGTCTGTGTGTTTGTTTGTACGGGCTAATATGGTTTTCTTTCTGTTCCCTTGTATTTCAGATAGGCTGTCCTAGATGAGTGCTGCTATATTTGTTTCTTTTTTCTCAATCCTTAATCTGAAAGACTGGTGATACAGTGGAACTGCTGCTTGTACAGTGACCATCTGCACCATTGGTGCTAAGGGTCGAGGGTAAAACTGGTGGGGGCCAAATACTCTCACATGTTTGCACCACAGAGAAAAAAGAAAAACCAAACACAAAACTACAGAGAGTTTTCAGGAAGCAGATTGCAGCAGCTTCAGAGGGGGAATGCGGATGTATGACAGTGTTTCTTTGTCCCATCGCAGCTGTCACAACCATCTGACCACATCATGGCCCCGTACCTTGGGAACATGTGGCCAGCCAAAGTAGAGAACAGCCCTTTTATCTAGTTGTTCCCTTCACAGGGTGTGGAAGTTGCCAACATGCTTTCCAGTTGCAGTTGCTTAACCCCAGTAAGTTATGAATTGAAATGTTAGTGCAAAAAGAACCAAACCCAAGCATCTTCAGATATCAGAGTTGTCTGAAGATGGTAGTGCTTTCTGAGCTCTCATTCCCATGGTACTCTGCTCCTCAAGAACTGGTAGACACATCCCATAACTAAGCTGTCATTTTGTGTCTTTCACTATGTGGAGGGTGCTGTTTGTGGCTTGGGTGCATAAAATCCTTGTGTGGGCATTTGCTCCACTGTTCAGTGCTATGTAGCACTGTGTGTTAGCTTGACCACATATAACCAAAAGAAGAGGGAATCCTGTGCTCTTGTACTCTTAACTCTTTGCCTTATAGTAAGCCCTAAACCTTTGTGCTACATTGCAATGCTAGTGAACCTAATGCCCAGAGACATTATCATGGCCAAGTTGAGTGAAATCCTCCTCCTCCTATGTATTTTACCTACCTCACAGGGGTGTTGTGAGGCTTGACTAATGTTAGCAAAGCACTTGAATATCCTCTGATGAAAGGCATTTAAAAGTGCAAAGTATTATTTTGTGTGGTTGACCAAACTCAACCTCAATGCCAGTATGTAGCGTCACATTTTTAATTTCTCCTGAACAAAATCACATGCAGATTTGTTATAACAAAAAAGCAAGCCAAAAATTATTAAATATAACCTCTACCCTGTAATGAAGGCCAAAATTACAATATCCAAAGACTGTGCAGAAAACCAAGCCCTCAAACATGAATTACTTTGAGGATTTCAGAGAAGTGCGTAATGGTCTGTCCCTTTGCAATTTTATTCAATATTGTCTTCGATAACTTTTTTTTTTTTCAGCACCAGAGATTAAACCACATACCTCCAGGATGTGCACAGAAGTTTCTGGTCTTTCCACTGATAAAGGACAGGCTAACAATGTGTTCCAAAGTCAAAAGTTTATTTCAGCCTGTGTATTCTGCACAGGAATTTCCACTGTTGCTCATTTGAATTGAAGTTCTTGCACATTTAGCTGGTATTGGATGTAAATTAATATTTTAGTGGCCTTGAGCAACTGGTCTACCACAGATACCAAGCCCTAATTGTATCTATTATATATACCCGTTGAAGTATTGTTTATAATTGTTGTATTCTAGTAATGTTGGTATTACCGCTATAGCTAAGGTTGAGCTGGCCTTTCCATTATAATTCCCTATTCTTTTACTTTTTATATTTTGTATTTTGCTGTTTCACACTGAATCAGGATTAAATTTAAATAGATTAAATCCAACAAAACTATAGCTGTTTTCTACAATATTCAACCCCCTTGCATTTAAGTATATGTCTTTAGAAACTTTTTTTAATAAGAAGTTCCACACAGCTGTGTGTTAAAGAATAGTTGATACCTCATGGAAAGCTCTAATACAGTCTGCTTAGAAAAATCTATTTATCTTATTTTCTTTCTCTACCCATCCTTTTCTTGCTTTGTCCTTATGTAAAGATGGTCCCCATTTTTATAATTAGGATTGTGATTAGGAAGCCAAATACCCCAAACTTTTCAGCATTTTCAAATCCAAAATTTAATTTTATCCTTTCTAGTGAGAGGAAAGGCTGCAAAATGTGAATCCAGTGTGGATGTGGCCCTCACCCAGGCCCTGGGTGTCATTTTACAGAGATTTGATGAGGTCTGTATCTCTAATCAGCGTTTGTATGACTCAGGATCCTTTGCAGTTATTAATTGATACAGCTCGCTAAATCATATAGGAAGACATATGAATAGACATGAGTTTATGCCAGCATAACAATATACCTATTGTAAAAATACCTACTGTATTTTTATAACGTTGTCCACTAAAAAAATTCAGCCTATTACTTTGTAGCTGGTAGAATTATTCATATATCCACTGCTAATAGCTGTTAAAATGATAGTAGCCACTAATTATGACCAGGGCAGAACAATGCGAAAACATTCTTCTGAAACGAAATGTCACTTCTGCTATTACTGGGAGTACTTAGACATTGATTTTGATGAAAAAGCCTTCATATGTCCTTAAGTACATCCAAATTTGTGACCCTTGATGATATTTTCAGTGAATATAGCAAGAATTCTGATACGACATTAGAAACTGGAGATGAATTCTGTGTAGCTTTTGGGCTGTTGTAGATGTTTCACTGAGCTTTAGAGCATCAAAGGAAATATCTCCACTGATGCAGAAGGGTGCTTTCACAGGGAAGATCCTGAACCATACAATTAAATCCTTAGTAGTAAATAATAAAAGAAGAAAATTATATATAT
Organism: Egretta garzetta; assembly: GCF_000687185.1. Classification (NCBI taxonomy): domain Eukaryota; kingdom Metazoa; phylum Chordata; class Aves; order Pelecaniformes; family Ardeidae; genus Egretta; species Egretta garzetta. The sequence goes on from NW_009260774.1 coordinate 1,957,797, forward strand.
ATATAGTCATGTGAAAAATCCTCTGCAGAGATAATTTTCTTATAAAATGTCAGTAAGTCTGATTATTTGGATAGAATAAAGTGAAGACAATATTTACAGGTAAGGGTGCCTTTGTTTAGATACCTGCATAATATGGTTTTGGTTTTCCACATGATCATAGTCGATACCGAAATCAGTGAAAATAGACTTTGAGTCAAATGTGCAACTTTCTCTTTGAGGAAAAGGGATGTGGCTTTAAAAACTGTTTATGTATATAATCAACTTACCACCACTTCTGATATGAGTCCTCACCATGTCAGGCTCCCTGTCATAAGCAGGATTTATCGCCACAGTGTCGGTATGCGCATGAAGGGGTAAAAGGACCGTCCCGCTTCTGAGCAGCCTGAATAGAGGCCGTTTGCCCAGCGTTGGATGGAGCAGTCTGAAAACTGCTGGCTGCATCATCTGCCGCTGCCGCCAGCCCACCCAGGTCAGGAAGGCAGCTGGGAACCACTGAAGTGCAGAGAGGCTCCATCTAAGTTTCTCTCAGCTAGGCGGGAGGGACAGAAAGTCCCTTTGCCCATTAGGGGTTGTGGGTGATCTTCAGAGATTGGCGTCATCACCTCGTGTGGGCAGGAAACAAAGTGAGCCTGCATTGCACAGAAAAACCTAAATCCCTGAGCTCTGGTCACCCCAACTGTTGACTGAAATCTTGGTAGAGGCCTAGAAAAATGTAAGTACTTCAGAAGTCATTTCAAATGGTGAAAAAGTATTTTGATTTTTCAGTGCGTAAGAACACACAGTATTTTCCTTCATGGTATTTCTGTTAATGTCGAAAATGTGCCAGGAGTTTCTCAGGCCTTTTTCTAACGAAGGGTTTGGAAGGATTAATAGTAGTAACAGTAGTCACTGTACTAACGCCACAAAAAATTTCAGATGCCTGTGCAAACCTGTATGGCACCAGTGTCTGTGCTGTTCCCTTTGCGCATACAAAACTGTAAAAAATTGGCCATTTTGTTTCTCATGTGGCTGTGGAAGCTTCTGCCTATCTTAAAACCAGTACTGAAACCCTGTGAAACCACTGTCACTTGAGCAAGTAATCCATGCTCACATGAGTAATTTAGTCTTCAGTGAGAAAGAAGGGGTGATACGGACTGCTACATGCAAGGATTTTTCACCAAAGTAAGGCCACATGCCCTAGTTGGAGCAGAATTTTAAAATCAAGTGTGTTTTGAAGAAGCTGGTTGAACTTTGCTCCATCTTGTGTCTTTATGCTGACAGTGGAGGGTAGCTTGACCTCAGAATACCTCCACATGATAATGCATTTGAGGTTGGATTTTAGAAAACGGGTGTGTGGATCTGGTTTCATTGAGAAGCCTTTATGGAGAATCACCCACAAAAGCAAGTGCTGTGGGTCAGACCCAGTGTCCTTTCTCAGAAAAATGGCATTTCACAGAATCACAGAATCGCAAGGGTTGGAAGGGACCTCGGGAGATCATCTAGTCTGGCTGATTTGTAACTAGTGAAGTAAGCGCGACTTTGCCGAGCAGTATTTCTGAATGCTTTGCTTATTTTACGTGCACCATTTCCTAAGGATTTCAGAGCGATGTTGGTAGAGAGCACAGAGACGAGCAGCGTTGCGAGAGCAGAGGGGACTGTGCTGCAGCGGGCAGTCACGAGCAGGAGGCTTTACCCAACTTTGGCTTTACCCAACGTTGGCTTTACCCAACGTTTCCTGGACAGCATCGCTTGGATTTGCCCGAGAAGGACAGCCTTGGTACAACAGATGAGGCCAAGAGCCAAGATTCAGTCTCAGTTCTCTGTGATACGTTTCAGTCCTCTTAATATGTTCATTTGTGTAATTGCAAAATGACCTGTAGCCAAACTGACGACAGGCGTGTGGCCGCAGATCCTCTGTTGGTGCACGGTGAGGTAGATCCCTTGAAGTGACTGATGTGAATTGCAGCTGAGGATCTAACCCATTGCTTTTGAAACAGCCCCCTGAGGTGACGGCTGGGCTGGTGTACAGGATGTTTCACGTGTTTGTGTCTGTGTTTCAGTAGCACATATTGGATGACAAATGTTTTTTGTTCTCCTTTTGCTTTTTGTTAGAATAATACTTTGCGATCGGTTCAAATGTGATAAAGCTTTATCAATATGTTTGGAGAACTGCAGAATACTGTGATGCGAAGAGTGTGGCTACTACCCTCTCTTTTTCCTGCGAACAGTAGATTTCAGCAGAGATGGACTTCCCTGGACTTACAAGCTCTGTCAAAAAAAAATATTCTGACAGTTTCTAATGGAAACATCATTGTAATTACTGTATAACTACCCTGTAAAAAGACAGCTTTATTATATGTGTAAATGTAATTTTGCTATGTTGTTTTTATGTTTGAGAGACAATAGGCTTTGGTGTGGGTGAGACGTATAGCCTTATAAAAACAGAGATTGTAGCTCCCTGTCTGATGTTTTACCGAAAGGCATTCAGTTGCTCTATTTTTGCAGAAGATAAACATAAACCAGTTCCCTGAAAACTAATGATCTACTCCACTACACACACGTCAATGACATAAATGGATCATACTATTGAAAATAAAGGCTTGATAATAAATTGCATTATTTTCCCAAGAGACTCCACATGTAAGGTCTTTTGACACCTTAAGAAGAAAGAAGTCCTGCAGCTATTAATGCTGGTTATCATGGATGAGTCCCTCTATTAATTCTGTCTCAACCTTAGATTAATTCTGAATACTGTAATTAGAAGAACATATTTTTCCATCACTTCTCAAATCTGTACTCTTTGGAATTCAGTTCTTTGTCAAGTAAGAGGTGGAGCTGGCTCAGTTTAGATACAGTTCACCAGTGGTTTCAGACAAACGAGCGGTTGCGAGATCAGAATGCCATTTTCATTTAAAGGAAATATAGATCATTGCATAATGTCACAGTTCTCTCTCTGTATGCCATATCTACATGCATGTGTAGCTTCAAATTCTGAACGTTTTGCTTTGACAAAGCTTTCATTGGTTAATTGTGTTTATAGACCTTAACTCCAAGTTAAGTTTCAACAACTCAGCAAAGCAGTTGGGCATAGGCAGGATGTGAGGCTGCGCTGACCACGGCTCCGCCGCATACACAGGCATGGAGGCAGCCCCTCTGATTTCTGTGGGCTGAATCACGTGCTTCAAATTGGGGTATCAAATCACGCATGTGGCTGAACCTGGAAAGTGGTCTTCTGGAAAGTCTTTCTAGAAAGTGATTGGGGGAAAAAAGCGAAGTCGTTTTCTGGAAAGTAGGTTGAAACCTGTTTCTGCACGGGTTTCGGGTGCAGGATATGGTGATGTATTTTTGCTTAATTTAAAATGACAACTATACAGAGCCAACCACTCTTCTTTCTTTTTTTTTAATAGAAAAACATGTATTCTGCATATAGAGAGGGAGATACTATATCTAAAAATGACAGATTTAACAAGGTTTTTCATTTATTGTTTGAAGCATCCTAGGATTTGGGAATAAAAGCAGAATTATTCTTACTATGTTGATTAATTAATATAGAATTAATCAGCAATTTAAACCAAAAGCCACATAAAATATATGAATTTCTGTTACAGTTTACCAGAAAAGTGTTTTGCTATGATATACCTTTAAAAAGGACTCCATAAATATGGGACCACTATGTGTTCAACATAAAATTTTCATTCCACTCTAAGGACTGACTAAATGCATTTTTTTTTTAATGAGAAACTTTTTCTTCTGTATTTTAAGCAGAATAAATTTGAATTTTGTCTCTGATAATAAAATTTTGTATAGTAATGCACAATTCATCACTGTCTTAATTTTCTGACGTGGAGACATGGCTAAGATAAATAATACCCAGCCTTTTGATTATGTTCCCACTTGAGTTGAGATAACAGTTTAATAATGCTGAATAGATACACTGAGGTTTTACAATGAAAAACATGCAAGAAAAAGTATTTTTTGACGTGAGGAATTTTTCAAAACACATTCAAATGCTGGGACTAGTAGAAAGCAGAGATCCACAGAAAATAGAAAAATTTGGGCTTGGAAGTACTCGTAAGTGCTCCAAGACTAACAGGCCTGAGACTGGAATAGAGAGCAAAGTCTGTCTTTTGTGCTTTTCTAATTCTATATATTTTGAATAAGCAAAAAAGGTCTTTTCCTTGGTAAAAGTTTGACTGGAATGCAGTTCAAATGACTTTTTAATAGAGTCCTTGAATTCAAGCTATTATTTTCCTTTTTTGAAGAACATTTTTCAGTAACAATGAGATGTGAAATATGTGCAATTATTTACCCATTGGATACAGTCATGTTCCCAGTGAAGTCAATTGGAGCTTTGACACTGACATCACTGGGAGTAAAAGCCAACCCTGTATTTTTCAAAATATACTTTTCAGTGCCAGAATGTCTTTTTTCTTTAATGACAAAGATGTTGTCTTCCGTTCTGAACATCTCAATCTACTGAAAATCTGAAGGGAATTTTTCAGGTCCTGATTTTGCGGAGCAGAAGAGGCAGCAGCGATGCTTTGAGCACAGGTAAGCAGAACCGGGGACTAAATGAGTATGTTTATATTATCCTACCATTAAACACTTTGCTGTTTTATACTGGGGCTAGAATTTTGACCATCCTATATGCATGTGTCAGCAGAGTGTGGAGACAGACCCCTTGTACCTCTTTTTCCTGAGTTCAGGTCTGAAGCAGGGGTTCAGAGGCCTGAGGACGTGGCTTGAGGGCCAGTGGAAAGCTTTGATGTTAAGAGGGAATACCGGTATGTAGGATGAACTATGAAAAGCTAGGATATATTGCCCCCAAAAGGGCCCTTATCCCTCCCTTTTCTATTGCATATACCTCCCTGGGACTGTTGAAGCAGCCAAGATGAAGTGCACGGCCACCTTGGAAGCATCCCTGGGGGAGGAGGCAGGATGCAGGGAGGGAGAAATGGCCCTTCCCTCTGAAATCCCAGTAGCAGCACATCTCCTAATCAAACATCAAAAAGAACATGCTTGTTTCCTCCCCAGTGCGGCCACTGCAATCAGCAGCACTTCAGTCAGTGGCTGAGCTGCTTTCAAGTCGAACATTTTCATACAAGACCAAATGAAGAGCTGTTTATTTGGTCTCAGTTCAGTGTCTTCAGTAAGAGCAGAACTTTAAAGGCACCCGTTTGCTTTGAAAGCTCCGCAGCTGAGCTGGGGGGAGTAGGAGGGAGAGAAGTTGGAGCCTTTGGTTTGTAAATTGACTTAGGAGTATTTGCTATCTTAACAATGAAAAATCAGGTTTTGCTGACTAATTCCCTGCTTCCTCCTATTTCTAGCAAAAATTATCTGGCTTCCTTTAAGCTGCACCTTCTGCATAGAAGCCACCATGCAGAATCCCACTGCTAGCAGAGATCTCTGACTCCTGCATACTGCAACTGAGCAGGACTGAGGCCTCGGGAGTGGAGAGAAACAATTCAGCGAGCTGGTGATGGCCCTGGCTTTCCTGAGAACCAAGCACATAAACCCCATGTTAGAGAAAGCGTATTTGTTGGCCAAGGTTGTATTATGGATGGGATGGGAAAATGAGCACAAAAATAGTTGTCAGAAAAGTGTAATGAAGGTAAGGCTGAAATGATGTGAAATAATGAGGATGTGCTTGGGAAATTAAAGCCTCGTTATGTTGAAACTTAGTCTTTGAGTTAGCAGCCACATCTACTGCGGCCAAAACATAATTAAAAGTAAATGGAAGTTGCTGAATGGTTAAAAAGAGGCATTCTACTAGTGACTGTTGTTTGCCTCTTGGGGCAAATTACAGAAACTCCTCCGTACTGAATCTAGCCCATATTGTCCTGTATGTCTGTGCCAATTTGCCCTAATTCAGCCCATTAGAATTTGGACTAATAGTGCCAGGCTGAATGAGAACTGCATCAGCGGGGCCGCGGTGAGACTTGACCCTTAGGTATGCTTCCCACGCATCACCTCCACCCCTCTCTGTCAAGGTCCTGCTCCTCTTCTCAGGCCACAGCAGCTGTAGGAACAGCCAGGAGAGCCTGGGCATGTTTTGTATGGTTTTGCCTTTGTATCACTGTCCTGGTTTGGGCTGGGATAGAGTTAATTATCGTCAGAGTAGCTGGCCATAGTGCTTTAGGTTTAATATGAGAGGAATGTTGATAACACCCTGATGGTTTAGGTGTTGCTGAGCAGGGCTTACACGAGTCAAGGACTTTTCAGCTTCCCCTGCTCTGCCAGGTGCACAAGAAGCTGGGAGGGGACACAGCCAGGACAGCTGACCCCAACTGGCCAAAGGGATATTCCAGACCATCTAATGTGGGTGAGTGACTGTGTGGTGTTCAGCTGCCCGTCAGGTTAAACCACAGCAATCACCTTGCTGCTCAGCAGTAATTAGAGGGCTGCAACAAAGAAAATGAAACCAGGGCAGAAGGATCTAAGTGGACTTGCTCTTCTATGGTGCTAACCATCCTGCCCCTGCCCCACCGAACTGCCTCACTACACGCTAAACTGCTAGGACCTAAGGAGCGGCATTAGGGCTCAAGCCCTCGTACAGCACTTCCATTTTGCAGTGTATTGAACACGATGTTAATTACTCCCTGTACTGCTACAGCATTACTTTTATCAAACATCTTTTTGCTTCTTGAACTTACTCAGGAATCACTTTCGCCTGTTACACTTAGCATCATTTTTGACCTGCTCATTGCAGAAGGTTAAGAAAAAGAAAGACAAGAAAGAGGGGAAGGATAATGAGATGCTATTACATGACATGTCTATTACAGTAATTCATTTCATGTAGCACAGAACTGTTGCCAGTGATAAATGCATGTTCCTGGTACAATTATGAGATGTACCTTGAACTTTTCAACAATAAAACTGTCAAAAGGTTGCAATAAGCACAAGCACAAATGGGAATACATCCCTTAAAAAGATTAAATAGCTCACAAATAGGATTTTAGTAAACGGTATTATTTTCAGAGATGCACTTTTAGTCCCATTAACTATTTATATTATTACCAAAAGTGTATATAGTTTCCACTTTACAATCATGGATGTAACACATTTTTTCCTCCCATCCCACTCAGTTGCTTAGCTGATTGACACATTTCGAATACATTTCTATGGAAGTTAGAGTAATGGTGTTGTAATAGAAGTCTTAGCACAAAATCAGCCTGTATTTCCATACAGACAAGTAGAAATCAGAGTGGTTCTGTCCCTTTCAAAGTTCCTGTAAGGTTTTGGGTGGTTGATATCAAAAGCAGGTTAATCCAAGCAGGTAAGTAACCCCAAGGCAGATAAGTTACTCCAAAGGAGAACATGTCAGCTTGGAAAGCAGAGGTGCTCTGGGTAGGGGGAAGGGGGACTGTCTTGATTGTTTTCTGAAGATTTGTGCAGCTGTAAAGGACAAGCAGAGCAAAACCCCAACCAAAGAAGCTGGAGCAAATGAACAAAAACCAAGACATGAGGAAGAATTGGGACTGTAGCTCTGAGAAAAGCTTACAGAGAAGGCACTTTGGGCTAAATGCTGAATTAAAAACCTGAAAAAAAATAGGTACAGGGGGTTATTTCACATTAACAGTTTTAATTCAATGCCAAGGAGTTACAATAATCTCCAGTGTGATAGGAGAGTGCTCAATTTTTTATGTTTAAAAGTCTTCACTGACCAATGTCAAAAGATTAATGAAACACAGGCATTTTAAAACATTCTTCCTGTAGTTGCCAACAACTGTAAGACAAGGTATTTCTGCTTAAGGTAAACACTGGGTGATGGTTACCACTAAATGTGGTGGGTTTGAGGAGCAGTAAAAGGTGAAGGCTTTGTTATTGCCTGGTCTAGGCTGGTGGGCTGGGAGCCTTGGTTCGACTTTCACCTGCTCTGCTATGCAGCTGCAGACTTTTCCCTTTAGTTTTAAAACAGTATAAGCCATAAGCTGTACTATGTATACAGAGTGCTTGTACCATATTAAAATATATGAACTGCTTAGGGGAGCTCTTGCTTGAACTAAGATTAGTTCACAGAATTCAGCAGCAGATAAATGGTTGACTCAGGAATTTTTTTTGTTCCGTTTAAATCTCCTTATCACTGAGGGTGTTTTGCAGTAACTCATAGTTCAGCCTAGGAAAAATAGTCAGATGAATAAAAAAACCTAAAGACAAAATATCAGGATCATAGTTCATAAAAACTGTCTCTGCATCTGTCTTTACATAATTCATTCTTTTGCGACCTTGCCCAATACCAAAATTTCAAAGGCATATAGGGGGTTTGCATTTTACTATTTTTGTGTGCACAGGATGGCACTAAATTAAAATGGGCAAATATTTAATTGATATAGCTGCATGGAATTTCTATGAAGGGTAAGTACTCAAAATTACGCATATAATAACCGGGAAAATGAAGGTCATCGGTATAAAGTTAGGTATGCAATCGCAATTACAATTTTAAAAGCATTTCACTTGTGTTCAGCAATTGTACTTTGTAATAGGTTATAAAATGGTGTTACACATTTTAAGTGTCTAAGTGATTTGTTTAGGCTATAAAAGGATGGAAGTCTACTACTTCCTTCCTACATATGTTAAACTTGCAGCTTCTGCTGACCAGATATAAACCTGACAGGGCATAAAAGTACAAAATGCTAATTGTGCTACATTTGAAAAGCTGAAGTAAATGATGAGATTTGCTAAAACCAAGAGATTAAAGGAAATACATAGTGAGAACTGACTCTACAGGCTTCAGCAGGTTAAGTGCGGGCATGTATAGACAAGTGGATAAACTCAAATGAACAGAGTTGACTCACTTTCAGCAGGGCAAGATAGAGTTTGTCTTCCTAATAAGTATACGCACTTTCTCTATTTTGTGCTAGCAACTTCTAATTTGTATCAGAGTTGGTAACAAAAGAATTGTGTCTACTGGTCTGAAGGCACAGGAGGACTGGGACTTCCATGTGTCCTAGTAGTAATGATTCAATTAATGTACTATCCAGTCCTATTTTAGCAGAGCTAGAGAGACTTGAACAGCAGAGACAAAGCGGCACAGTACGCATCTTCCAGAGAGCCCGGTTCCTACAATGTGTGTCAGATTTGCTAGGTTTGGTTGTCTACTAGATAGATGTCTGCACCTGAGCTGGTTATCAAGGATTCCGTAGTCAACATGGAGAAAAAAAACAATAAATCACATCACAAAATATGCAGCTAATGCAGTAAAGGTGGATATGATGAATTTCAGTAGTAGGATAATGTACATAGGAATTTTTAAGGCATAATCTGAAGTGGGTGATGAACTTCTCGGAAAAAATTACTCCATGTACTGCAAATGAAATTAATAATTGAAGCCCAACTCAGGGAGTTGGTCACAACATGAATGTTAAAAATTAACCATCAAACCAAGGGAGTCTCAATAGGTTTTTTTTTCTTTTTTCATAGACCTCTGCCACTTGTGTTAGATGGGAAACAATTCATCCTAGTCAAAATATGTTTGAGGATATGCACTATCTGTTCTGACAGATGACAATCCTCTGATAGCAGGTAATTGCTGCAAAGTTGATAAATTGATTCTTTCTTACACCCTGATATAAACCCAGATATATTTTTTTTTTCCACACCACATGTGGGATATTAGCTTTGTTTCACTTAATTATTATTTAGGGTTTGACTGTTTCCTGATGACATTACTCAAGAGCAGACACAGAGTAGTGCTTTTGGCTAAAACTAGCACAGCTCCTAAAGTATGCCAAGGGCAGAGAGCAGATGCATTCTATGAGCAAGGCTCTAGTTTGTTTTATTAATGAATAATATAATTTCTTCCTGATTCTTTGATGCCATGGTAGGGGAGATGTTGTCTGATGTAGATAATCCTTTATGTTGTCCGGGTCTTTTCAGCTCATAATATCTTACATTATAAAAACAGAAGTAATATCTAAGCATATGTAATGGCAAACATTAGGTGGTGCAGTGATTTTCTTCACAGTGAAGGCAATTGGCAATAAGTTATGAACAAGGTGGCTGTAGCAAAAAAAAAAAAAGTAGGTTGTAAGAATATAAAAAAAAATAACAAAAGTGCTCATGGCCTTGGATAAAGGCATGGGACTGAGATGGATTAACATACCACTTTAATCTGGGAGAAGAAAAGAGCAGCAGACAACTGAGTACTTAGTGAAGAAAAATACTGAGATAGAGGTATGGAAGTGGAACAGTACAGTACAGCGTCAATAATCTGGAAATTATGTATAAAGATGAACTATTTCCTTTGACCAAGCAAGAAGCAGCTTTAGGCTTCACAGCCCCTACACACATTTCAAACCATTATTAGAAACATAGTAGGCAAATGGCAGAATAGAAATGAAGGAATAGATGAAAATAATTATTACCTGCTACTGGGCTTCAGAAAACTGAAGGTGGCAACACACAATGATTATGTATACTTAGGCAGCCAGAATATTGCCCTTTAATAAGTCTAACTTTGATCATTAGGATGCCAAAGAAGTGTTGGGGAGGAAAAAGGCATTTCTGGACTTCTGGAGGACAATGTAAGTAACAGCATTAAGCAGTGTGAATTTGCCAAGTACAGATCTTGCAAGACAAACTCGATGATTGCTTTTTTGATAGAATTGCAAAATTATTGGATGAATTCAGAGCAGTAGCTATCATTTATTTGGATTTTAATAAAGCATTTGACAGTAGCTTTCAAAATTAATTCAAATTGGCCAGGGAACAAACATGTTCACGCGGACTGAAGTTGGCTGAAGAACTGTTAAGAAAAGATAATGAGAAGCGGCAATCGCTAAGACTTGAGTGAGATATCTAGTGGATGCCTGGGTTTGCTCAAATTTTAGTATCTTCATTAATGATTTCTCAGAAAGGAAGGAAAAAGCAGCCTCTAAATGAAATTTACTGTGTGAGGGACTTGTTAACAAGAGTAAGGATGGGGAAAATTTACAAGACCTTACCTAAAGAATTGAATAATGGACCGGAAATAAAATTCACTTCTAAATGCAGGCTAATTCTGCTGGGAAAAATCATTCACAAGCTCAGTTACTCAGTAGAATGGAGCAATCTCAATAGTACTGCTGCAAAATAGTCTAGAGGAGTTAGCAGAGCAAAGCAGGTACAAGTTTGTAATGAATTATGGTAGCAAAAAGAGCTAGTACCACTATGGGATCACACTTTAATGCATAATGTCACTGAGAAAGGAGTTATAATCTTTGTCTACAAATTTGGGTTTGACTGCAACTGTATATGGTTTTTGTTCTCAGAAAGAATTTAAGAAATAGGAAAGAATTCAAGTTGAGAAATGAAACAAGGTTTAGGGAGGTGGTATTTGATTGCGTTAATCAGATGTATCAACTTGCTAATAAAATGAAGTCCTTGGCAAAGAGGTTATGAAAATGTAAAGTGTCTGTGTATTTGTATGTACACTGAATAGGTATGATAATGAAGAAAATCTTAAATGAAATACCAGTGACTAAGACAGCCTATGAGTAACATAAACACAGTAAAGGAGAGGAAGTTTGTATGATTATATCTGAAGACAAGAGAAGTCCTAATACCTATAAGAAGCATAATTGCAATGTCATCCTGAATTATTTGGATAATTTATGTGTTTACTATTTGGATCCTTGCATCAGGTATGGTAATATGTGCCTTTAGAGGCAATAGGAAGGGAAAGGAAGAGGTGCCATAGCTTAGCTATCCCAGAGTTCCTAGAATGGACAGGGCGAATCCTCCAGTAAGAATAACGGGATGAAGTTAAGAAAAGAAACGCCAGATCCAGGTGAGCATCCAGGTATGCAAGTGTCTTCTCAGTGTTTCCATTTACTCTCCAGTCTGGAAAACCTTACAAAGACTGAATCGAAACCAAAAGTGGGCCAGATTTACTGCCCTGTCGCGTCTTTAAATTTCTCCAGCTGCTGTCAGTTTGTGTCTTTAAAAGATGTTTGAAGAACACCAAACACCTTCTCTCACTAGCTAAAAAGTTTGTAGATTGACGTCTGCCACTAGAAATGGATGGTACCTACTTGCCGATAGCAGAGTCACAAAGACATTGCTATCCTTACCGGGAGCTGCAAGGAGCATGGGGAACAGGAGAGTTTGGGCCATCCGCCTACCAGGGCCTGGAATCAACCCATGACCAATCTTAGCATAGCGATTGTCCGAAGGGTTGGCTTTGGGGTGAGTAATTATTGATAAGAAAATATAAAGCTTATCATTTAAATTTAATTTATTCCTGTCTTTAGCTTTTTTGAGTGATTGCGGCTATACCTTGAAAAACTCTTACATGACTCTGATTTCTAATCCTCAGACTCTCCCGGAAACAAATTATAGCAGTGCTCAGAAACTCACCCCATTGGTAATTGAAAGCACTTTGGGCATCTTAAAAATGAGATTTTGATGCATAGATAAATCTAGTGACACATTACAATATTGCCCTCTGAAAGTGTGCAAGATATTCCTGCCTTGCTGCATATTACATAACATAGCCATTAAATGCAGATTATCTTTCAAAGGAGAGGCAGAGATTAATGAGTCAAACGAAAATGATGAATTAAATGAGCCCGATCAGACACACTTACAAAATTAGCTAGCAAAGAGTTCTATAGAAACAAGAAATATTCGAGCTAGATTGCTCAAATACAATTTTAAGAAGAGTGGCAATGCATATAAACATACATTATCACATTATAGTATTCTTATTATATTTTATTTTTTTTTTCCTGTCAAATACATAATGCAAAGACATTGCAGACATTACTCCACAAACAGTACCTTAGGCAAGAAAAAGGGTGAACGCCTTCTTCTAGATGAAGTACTGAGACTCAGACTGCTGGGTCCTGACCCTGTGCTGGTTCTTTCTCCAGTGGGGGCTGGAGACTTTGGTGGGGCTCCTTGCGAATCCAGAAAAGTCTTCCCTTGCCAGACCAGAGCTATAAATCAAAGCCACTGATTTTCTCTGTGTCTGTAGGCAAATCATTTATCCTTAGCAGAATGCAAGTCATTTACCCTTTGCATAATAATACTTCCCCCCCAAGGGATATGGGGAGGTCTGAGTATTGAAAGGTGGGGAAAAGTTCAGAGAGCCCTTGGTGGAAACTATTTTGTGAATACAAAGTTGTCTTGGTTTCACATGCTATAATGGGCAGGAAGAGGGTGACTTGCTGCTTAACCATTCCTAATGCTTGTTTCCTGCTCGTATCTGCTAACAGATTTCCTTGTGTGTTGGCAAGGCTGTCACTGATGCAGTTGTTATCCAGCTATCACTAGTATTGAAGGGTAACACCTCTTTATGTTCATGCAAAGTGTTCTACGAAAGGAACAGTTTCAATGCAACAGGTTCACAGCTCATCTTCGAAGCATTTCATGGGATCCCCAGACTTTGGAGGCACATCTGCTGAGACAGAGCAGTACTGTGGTCCCTCCAGCCCACCTCAGGGCCTGACCCAAAGCAGCTGCCTGTCTACCCCCACTCTGTAACTGGCTTGTCAGCTTAAAGGCTGCACTGTTCAAATGGGGCTGAACTGCTGGTACTCCTTCCTCTTCCTCGGGTACCAACTGCTCTGTTCTCCCAGTCTCACCAATTAACACAGTTAAGTTCAGCAGCAATCTGAACTTATCTGTAGGTTGTTCTGTTTCAAAATAAGGGCTTTTGTGCCTGAAATCTTAGGGATTTTCTCCAAATCACAGAAACGTAGAATCATAGAATTGTTTAGGTTGGAAAATACCTTTAAGATCATCAAGTCCAACTGTTAATCTATCCCTAGGATGAATAAAAGATATATTTCTGCCTACCAGCTTTGTACAGCCTTCACGCGGACAATCCTGGCTACAATAACAGTGCCTCTGCAAAAATTTACAAACTGTGTATTCAGTGGAGACTGCCAAGATGCCTTGCTGACACGACTTTAATTACCATATCATCTGATAAATGACTGCATAGTTTAGTGAGGTTCCTTTGGTGAGGGAGATCAAGACACTAGCTCCACCAGACTGAATACAACCTCTTCACTTAATTTATGCAAATCTCTGAAATCAGTCATATCCCCAGCATATGTTTGTGGAACTCCATCCATCACCGTCATGATGTCTTTATCAGTTGATGCTAATACTGCTGTTTCTAGCTTGAAAGCTAAAAGAAGATATGAAAATTGATGGATAGATGAATAGCTGCTACCCTGGAGATTTCTTATTCTTAATGGAGTTTGGGCTGGCAGGTATGTGGCGAGTGAATTTGACAACATCTGTGTTTGTAATTACATTCTCCATCCTTGCTTTTATAATAATTCAGTATTTAGCACTGATGTTCCAAAATATTGTTGTAAAAGAGCTGTGATCTATAACACACAACCCAAGCTTGAACCAAGGGTAATATATTTTCTGAAAATGGGCAATAGAAATCGCTGGAGAAAATGAAATGAATTCAGATGCTTGATCACTTGCAGAGGCACTGGCCTTGGAGAACGTAACTCTAGCAAAAAAAGGAGCATACAAGATCTATGAGTGGCTGTGCTGACTGCAGCGCTGTTTAATTAACTTGGATGGCCGACCTTCCCGGATGCCTTCTAATGTGAGGGATTTTCATCGTACTTTACAAAGAAGATGGAGAGGACCCTGAGCAACATCTCTGGAAGAGTCAAAGCAGCCAAGGGAGGGAAAAAGCACTGCCGCTGCGATTCACGTCTGCTGGCAGAGGGCTGAAAAAGGAGCTTTCAGCCCAAAGGTGGGCTATGTGGGAGGGGGGAGCTCGTGCCCAGAACTCTCGGAGGGGCACAGGGCAACTGCCAGGCTATGACTGCAGATGGAATCGAAAACGGCTGATTAAGGGCTGCCCTCCCTGAGGCCTCTGCCACCTCTCTCCTCTCAGAAGCTCCCACTGTCAGGCCATGCCGGCGGCTGACGGGCCTTTGGCTGGGCACGCAGGCAGCCAGGCTGATGTCTTACATTGAGACAGGGCACCGTGGTGAGGTGGGCTGGCTGCCAGCTCTGTCCCTGTCCTGGCTTCCCAACCTCAGGGCTGGACACCCCTAGAGTTTGCCAAATACTTCAATGAAAAATGGTGGCCAAAGTCTATTTCTGCTGTGGAAATACCAGTTAATTTTTTCTTCTGGTCCAACTTAGCTGATAGTATTTTTTTTTACACTTTTCATCTGTTACTCACCCAATTCTTGGCACTGCTGATTCCCAGGAGTTGTTTTGGTCCCTACAGCAGCCTCAGAGAGAGAGAGAGAGACCAGTGTAATTTGGGGAGATGCCTACAAAATCTTTGCACGTTTTCCATTGAGAAAGATGGAGACAAAGAAATCCAATGGCAGAGCACCTCTTCCAGGCTTCTGGTGCTCTGCTTCAAGCCAGAGCGTCTTGACGAAGCAGCAATAATTTCGGTGGTTAGTGATCTCATGGGAAGAGCAGCACTGCCTGATCAGAGAAACACTTCAAAGCACTATCAAAATTATGATAATTCCTTCATTTAAGAACTCTTTCTGGCTTCCTATCAAAGTGTATGCTTACACTGTAGCCACACAAGTGTTATTATAGATAGCTTTAAGCTAACTGTGTAGCTTTCATAACAGGACAAATAAGCTGATACTTTTCTGCATGCTGCCTCTGAACTGAGAAACTTCAGACACTGCTCCCAGGCAGTTCTCACGTGATGTTTACAATCTTTAGCTCGTGTTTCTAGTCTAATATAGCCTAACTTCATACTATGGTCATTTTCAAGTTCTTAATTGAATTCTTCTTGTTCCAGAGCCTTCAGGGAAGACTTGTGGCTAGAAATTACTCTCCTTGAGGCCTCACATGCAAATATCATAATTTCAATGAATGCTGCTTCTGCTTCAGGGCAAATTCAAAGGTATGTTCTTCTTGGGGCTCATCTTCAAGGACATTCACTTGCCTTTTGTGAAATGCAGAAAAGCTCTTGTCAACATTTTCCTTTTGGAAGATGAACTGAACCCACTGGATATTTATAGCCTGAGCCAACACCTGGTGAAGGCCTTGAGATCAAGTCCAAACTTGCCAAAGGGCAGCAGATGCCTCTGTGGCTGATGACTTATTGCATCTTCAAGTAACGGCGGTTCTGTGACTGCAGACATTAAAATGTTCACAGTAATTGGCATCACTAGACAGAACCATAGTAACCAAAAGAATGTTATCTGCCTGCAAGAATAATATTTTAGAATATCTAATCATGAGCAACACACATAACAACTGTCTTTTAAGTAAAAATGGCAAAGTAAAAGTTAATATAGTCATTTTTCTTACATTGTAAGCAGACACATTTACAAAGGAAGACTGCCATTTTCTATCAAATAACTTTGATCAAGACTAATGACTTTCTTTCAAACTCCCATTTTTCTTCAGATCTCCATACTTTCTCTAAAAAGTAAGGATTTAATTATATTCTTCTTCCCTAGAGAAGGACTTTTATGAAAACAAATCTTGAGCCTTGCAGCACTTCAGCATTATACTCTTACTTCCTATGATTAGTATAATTAAACAAGTTGATTTCACAGAGCCTATGGACACATTTTTATTATACGTTGCAGGCTCTCCAAGAGTATATCCCGTGGAATTCTTTCCGCAGGATCCTGTATTCTCTTTTCTTTCTTTGGCTTGGGATTCTAAGAGAACAGTTTTCAAAGGCATTGCTCTCTGCTTGCATTTTGTTGGGCAAAACAATCATGGTTTTCAAAAGAACTCGGTAGACATTGTCCTAATTATTTTCCCACGAGGTTAATCATAAATTTCTATTTATTCTCTGGGAGCAGAGTTACACAAAGCTGCTACCATCTAAGTACATTTTTATACATTAAACTTGGTGAATTTTGAGCAGCTTGCTCAATCGATATTTATTAAATGATCAGTCCTAACAACGAAGTGTAGTCAAAATAAGTGGTAGGGCTAAAATGCAACATTTTTGATTACTAGAGATTTAATCAATTGAAGAAAACAGCGAGGCAAAATAATGGGTAATTGAAATACTGCACATGAATAATTTTAATAGTCTAATTAAGCTAAAAGTAATAACACAGCCTTTGTCAAGCTTGTCCGTAACAAAATGCTACCGTGCTGAAACTCGAGAATCAGATTTCAAATTCTCCATCACATGGTGGAGAGGAAAGCAGATGAGATGAACTGCAGCCTGAAGTGCCAAAGGCAGGCACTCGGAGGATAAACTTACCTACATATTGTCAAAATACAGCACTCCACATTTTTTCCATCCACAGCAGCAATACGTACCATGGGAGAGAGAAGGGTGTAAGCTGGCAGCATTAGATTTTAGGGATGAAATATTTTAAGGGGCAACAGAATTTTTGTTGCAGTGTGCCATGTTTTGAGCGATCTGAGTCCTAATGGAGAGAGCACAAGCACAGGCAGCAGCAGTGGTAGGATATCCCACTATTAATAGGATGATGGAGGGAGAAGATGCAGAGTGTTTCAGAAGTTCAGATAGAAGTGTGAATGCACTGTAACTATTTACCATCCCGTTTTCCTAATGTAATGAGTTACTTCGGCATACAAGTGGTAAAAAGCACTTGAACCAAAGAACAGTGCAGGTTGAATTCTGGCATCTTGGCTCATGAAAGGTTTGTCGTCTGCATCTTTTGTCCCTTCTACATTGTAGAAAGTTACCTATGGTGAAGCAAAACTGCAGTGCCATCTCTGCGGGAATTGCCATAGAATTGTTCAGCTCATGCAAATATGCACAGAAGAAGAATGATATGGTTCAGAATGACATCACATGAAGTGCGTATTGTTAAAATGTGACACAGCGAGTCACTGGCTAAGGCTGCATTAGCAAGTAGCGTGTGTGTGTGTGTGAGAAGCAGTGCCTTTACAGACAGAAACTGGACCTAACACCAGGGATTTTATTTCAGAGTAGCTCAGGTCTGCTCCCATGCACTAAATGCCTGTTAGCTGCCAGAGCGCATCTCCTGGCTCAGTTTCCTCCAGAAGGAATGCAGTGCAAGCTTTCCAGTATGGATCCCTAAGTGCAGTAAGGTTTGGGGGAATGAAAGGAAATTGTCTTCAAGGGTATGCTCCTCATCTTTGTCTTCTGATGCACAAGGATAATTTCAAGGTTCTCATCATAGGCTGTTTGTATATACAACTACTTTGAAAAAGTAAACCCCTGAAAGGCACAAAAATATTAGCTACCGTATTAGAGTAGAACCCCCTTCTTTTACTGACCTTATTCATACTCTCCAAAACTAGAATAACACAAATTAAAATTCTCTTTAAAGAGGAGGGCCTAAATCTATACATGGTAAGCATTCACATAAAACCCCCCTAAAACAGGTAATGACATAAAAACTTTAAAACTGATTTTAATATTATCTAAAGAGGAATGTTTATATCAAATTTTAAGGTCTTAAATTTGATTTTTTTTTATATGACTATGTATTATGAATTGCTTAGGGCACTTAAAGTTTAATACTATGCAAGCAGGCACAATAAGAAAAGTATATTTTAATTAATCATTGTGTCTTTTCATAGTTAATGGAGAGAAATATAGTGTTGTTCATCTCTTTATAAAGTGGATATCTAAATTAGGTCAGGTGGTCATACATTGCATATGTTGCCCATGCAAAAAGTCTAGATAAACAGAAGGGTGCGAAACAGATGCATACAGGTGGGTGAGGGGAGATGAATATCAATCTTAATATATAAAGTGTACAGGATATTATTGAATCTTACCTTGACATATCATAAATGGATTTTATATAGCCATTACTTGACACAAAGATACTTTTATGTCTATGCCACGGTTGTACATACAAACTTTTGAAATTGGGTGGTATTAAACCAGTATGAAAATAGTATAGAGGGCAGGAAAATCACATTTGTGTTCAAACTACTGCAATATTGTTGATTTACCTAACTGACATTAATTTAATTACTCAAAGCTCTTAATTATTCAGTTTTCAAATTAAACCCTAAGCCCCATCTTCCCATTTTCTCTCAGTTAAGCACTTGAAATGAGACATACAAAATGTAAATGACTTTTTATTTTAACTGCTGGTCATTTCAAGTAGTAACGTAAGTAGTGTTTGTCTTTATTTTTATACAGTTAGGAATAAGATTGTCTCTGTTCCTGAATTTTCAAGAAACAGTAATACACACACAGAGAAATTACCTGGATTTTATTTGTTTACTGCACAGAAAAAGTGTGTGCACTTACCATGGCAACCTTACTTTCTTCAGTAACACTTGGCACAGCTGAGAGCCACTAATCTTAATGGAATATATTTACTCATTTAAGCGACGAATGCACTGAAAATTGCATCAAGCGTAGGATAGGACACTGCATCAAGGTGAGACACTCAGCTTCTCTCTCCATTTTTTCCACTAATAGCCTGGCTGTTTCTTTCAAATAAACTAATGTCTGTAAGCCTCTGCTGCTTGCCCTGTCATTTCTCCGTCTCCCCTTGTCAGATGGTTGTTTTGCTGTGGTTAGGGACTTCAGGCTTCAGCTCATCCGCAGGCAGCTCCTACCAGGATGGGATCCAGCTCTTGCGAATGGCCTGCTGCTGATCTCCTACCATGCACAGCCACTGATCGGTAGAGGCAAGCCAAGAAATTGCTGTCAGAAATTATTGATGATCATCTCTTGTAAAGCTGTCTCTTTCTAGTCTTTATAGTAGTGAAAAATCAGTCCTGATTATGTGATCGAGATGAGGCAGCAACTGTATGGAGAATGCGTTTATTTACCTGTGCTATTATATCTCCTAACATGTGCCCCATGGTTAGGAGTCAGGAGAGCCCCACGCTGCTGGCAGCAGAGCACACAGACCCTGAGATAACGTCCCAGTTCTTCCTCCCCTGGTGTGACTCCTCCTGTGACTCCAGATCTCAATGGTGTCTTTTCCTGAGCTGCGGCAGCTATTACAGGCATCCCACCAGAATTCACTCTGGATTTGCTCCTTCACTCTCTCTGGGCCAGAAGGTGGTCTTGCTCACCACCAGGAGCAATCTATGTGACTGATACTTCCCTGGATGAGGGCATAGACAAGGCAAGGTCTTGAGTCCCTTCAGAGCTTCCTCAGCAAAAGACTCAGGAAGAAATAAATGATGTCAAGTTCCGAACTGACATTTCCATGGCTGCCATTTTTTTTTTCCACAGGTGTTACCTCTGAGGGCGGTGACTCAATTTCTGAAGCTGCTGGTATCTAAGGGTCTTGCAGAAAATCCCCACCTTTTTCACAGTAGGCAACCTCTGTGGCTGTTTTAAGATGCCTGTGGGGGAGATAAGTCAGTCAACAGTTCAGCCTGGTTTCCAAGAAGTCTTCACGTCTTGGATGATTCAGTACAGACATCTTCTACCTCTAGGCTATGTCCACACTGCTAAAAGGCATGTGTGCCTAGCTCCCAGGCCAAAGCATCACGTATTTTTATATTCGTTCGCAGAGTACTGTAGACTGGGTTCACGTCTTCTTGGGGCTCTGTGCAGCGTGCTTATGGCCCTAGGAAATAATTGCTTGCTTTCCTTGTGTGTTTTCTTCAGTTCAAAGAAAACGTCTGGAATAATGTGAGGGCTGTGTCATAGCCTGCCAGGCTGTTCTCCTTTTCTGTCATGATGCCGTTAGTGTGTACTACGTGCCCTGGGGCACAGCAGGGAGATGCAGGTTGGAGGGGTGCAAGGCCTTTTAGGCTAGTTTTTGAGTGCTAAGATAGCCAAAGCTGGCTGGTCGTGCTTACAAAGTGTGGGCTGTATCCCAGCCTGGCTCCCATTCCCAAGTTGCTTCACTTCAAAAGAGAGCTGAAGAGTGACCTGAGGCACGTAGATAGAGTTTGTGTAAGATCAGGTCAGCAGGGCCTGGGAAGGAGCTGGGGAACTAAATTGTCTGACAGCATAGGGTCATCCACAGTAAAGGCTGTCTGAAAGAGCTCTGTAATTTTTGGCAGGGAAAAAAATGCACAAAAAGTCAAATAATTATGATAGCAATTGAAATGGATGGTTCAGAAGTAAAACAGAATGTTACAACTGTAATGACAAACTAGATATGATCAGAGTAAGATAAATGGGATGAGCTTTTGCTTTGTTTTTGAGCAGGATAGCACAGCAAGAAGGTAAGGACTCTTCCACAGCATTAGAATTATTCAAAATCATTTTATAAAGGCTTCATCCACTTATTTTGGAGAAGAGAGCCATACTACAGACAATATCCTGCAGGTTTTGGCAAGAGGTGCTTTTTCATCTTTTTTTTTTTTTTTAAATACAATACTGTAGATGATATGCACTATAATTGTTTGCATTCTCAGAATATGAGATGTAATTGCACCATTGAACATGAAAGAGCCCACTGATGCATTTTCCCACTTATAGTGCACATATTGTCTAGGGATGGGGGATAACTCTACTGTTTCCTTTCTGTATGATGCAATTAAATTTTCTTTTCTGTACAGTGCAAGTCACAACAGCTTGTCAGTCCTCAATGGAGGCTTTGGGAATTACTAGAATGTCAATATTTACTCTTTTTCTACCAATATACAGCAAAGCTGAAGTCTTTCTCTGTGCATATAAGTGTGTGCATGTGTGTATGTCAAGGAAGTACTCTAGAGTGTATAAGGGCTAATCAGCTATAGAGTTCAAAATTAATATAATTTCCAAAGAGACCAAACACTGGAAATAAAATGTTTATGCAAGAAATTAATTCAATCTCATTGTAAATGGCAAAAAATACTGGATATAAAAATACATAGAATAAGACAGTAACTTTCCCAAAGGATACATGAAAGGGAAAGAAAGCAATACAGATTAGCCAGCATTTGTAATTGCATTAGTGCGAGTATGTATTTCTTTATGTGTTAATGGGGGGATAAGAAGAACGCTCTCTGAGATATGATCATGTTTTCCCTATAGAATGAGGAATTATGACCACAGCTCTTTAATTTGATACCCTCAGGAGGTGTGAGTTTAAGTCCTTTTACATTGGAAAATCTTAGCATAAGTGTTGCTACAGTGGTAGCAGGAAAGAGGAAGAGATGAGGCAGAGAGAGGAGGGCTAGGTGTTTAATTTTAATGAAATAATACATGTTGCATTAGACAAGATAGATCTGATGGGAAAGTCCAATGTAATTTTTAAAAGCTTTCCATACGTTTTTGACACAGACTTTAATATTTAATGAAAATATTATGCTTGCCATAGTATTCTATTGCATGGATTCAGTATGCCTTTAGATAGGGTATCATTCTCTGTTAAAATCTTTCATTTTACAAATAAATGTAGTCACCTTCTTTGTTTCTGGCCTATCATTTGCCTGCAAGACAAACACCTCAAATCTCCTTCTTATTTTTCTTTTTTGAAAAAAAATTGTGATCAAACAGATATCTTTTTCATATTTTCACTGCCTAGGCTTGAAGAGTATCAGGGATCTCTTCAGCAATTTGTTTGCAAATATATTTTTTAGAGTCTTGGTACATATTGCCTGATCCAGACCCTACTAAATTAATTGTCCCACTGATTTTGCTGGACTTTAGATTAGAATCTGAATGATCTTGGAAGCGTGCTTCAGTGAGAATGCTTCAAACTATATTCTGTACACCTTATCTAGCCTGCAGGTATACATCTGGATCACATAGACTTACCATGGCAAGCGTGGGGAGGACAGTAGGTTGGAGCAGTAGAATGAATAGAATAAATAGAATGTGAAATTATCAGCTGAATGGTACACCTTGTCCCCAACAAGTAGAAACTTTAAAAGGAGATGTTTTAAAAAGCGACTTCTTAAAAATAATAGAGTATATAAATATTATATGTGATTTATGCTTACATAACTCCTAAGACTGCACAAATCCTCTGCATGTCAGATTGAGAGGTCCCTATAATTTTAGACATATTCTTCAACTGACAAAAGTACATTTTACTGAAACAGCGTATTTCTAAATAGTGTATGTCTACTTTCCTGTGGAATCTGGGAAGCACAGATTAGTGACACAAGCAGGGAAAAGGCAATATTTCATGGTTCTGCCTTTTAAAATGATAGAAAAGTTCTAAAAGATGTTTGAACCCTAAAATGGCAACAGATCTGACAATGACTTTGGCTTTGGGCATAAAAGAGGCTACCGTGAAGTAATTAGAGGGTTGAATGTGACTAACTCATAGCTACTGCACAGCAACTCCTTGGGCAGGTGCTCATAACACCTCCCCCCGCCCGTTGGTATGATGATGTTTGCCCTCTTCCATGTTCCCCTTTGTCTAACAGTGTCCATGCAGGAAATTCCCACCGAGTATCCAGCATGTTACAAATCAACACCTTTCCTGTCCACAGTAATGTGCATCTTTCTTGGCCTGTGGTGTGTCTACAAGGATGAGAGCTATCTGAAAGGGTTTAGGAAGCGGGGGCTGTCTCTGCCCATGCTGTTGCCGCCTTTCTTTCTTCCAGCCACAGTAGCCTTGCAATTCTGCTAGGCATGGAAGCTCCCTCCTTCCCCTGGACTAGTTCAATTGCCCTAATCTGTCAACCACAAAAGCAACAAAACAAGCTCTGGTGGGCAGAAACCAGCAGAGCCAGAGAGCCATGGTGGCGTCTTGCCCTTCCTCAGCCGAGTGGAAAGCCAGGAGCCCTGAACGGCTCCGTCTTTGCTAGCGCACAGCTGATGGTGAGGCAGCCTCTGTGCCAGAAGTCACTCTTGCCTGAAGCATCACCTGACTTGCCAAACCCCATTTTGACTGTTTTCTGGATCCTACCTTTTCCTCTGCAAAAAGCATTTTTGGTAAGTGCTGCAATATTGTTCAGAAACAGTAGCCCCCAGGGGCAAGTAGTAATACAGAGGGGTGAGAGGGGGAGAGGGAGAAAGTGTCCGTAGGTGACAGCAGGCGAGATGGGGCATGCGTCAGCTTGCAGACCTCTCATGTCCTTGACGCTCAGCTATTCCCACCTTCGGATTAGACTTCACTTATGTCTCAGACTTGAGCATTTTTCCAGACTGATCTGACTCAGGGATGAGGACTGAAGAATAAGGATATAGCCAAGCAGTGGAAGATGTGGCCAGGATTTGGCTCTGGGAACACTTTGCCAAAGTAACTGTAAACACAGCTCTTCAGTGGTCACTGTGAGATATAAATTGAGAAAAAGTGGAAAAGAGAGAGAATTAATTCATCGTACAGTGGAGCAGAAAACTCACATCTGTCCTTTATACAACCCAGTACACCCCATTTATTAATGCTGTTCTCCGCACTGCCGGGTCTAGGCAATTAACTTCCCCTGACTGGCTTCCCTAGTGTGAGGAAGGATAGACAGTATGTTTATCATGGGAACATATTGATTTCTTTTTTAAAATTCTCAAGTAAATTGCATAATTTTCAATATGTTAAAGACTGGAAGATAAATGCCCGGTCACTTGCAGTAATTAAGGGATGAACTTAATCCTCTAAATTCTGGGGTTGAAAGACCCCTTAAAATGTAAACAAGTGAAAGGCAATTCTGGGTAAATCAAGATTTGGTTTCTTTAGTCTGCGAATTAAAATTTAATTTCAAAACTCCAGGCACTTCTGTACCCCAGAAAAACACATACAAATATCAGCCCTTCACACGTGCAGGCATAAGGGCATCAGATTTTCTGAGATAGACAACCACGTGCAGCATGCATCTGAGATTAAAATCCACTAGCCCTAAGGCATCTATTTGTAAAAAGATATTTAGGTCATTTCAGTGCCCATTCTTTGTGTTTTGATGTGGAAAAATACGTAACACTAGATTTTATGTAAAGCCCATGCCTTCAACTTGTTAACTCTCCTTCCTCCCTCCTCAAGTCTCTCAGTCGTATCTCATGTCTGCTATAGTCTAAGTTGAAAGGAAAGAAAGGGTTCAAAATTAAGGACTGACAGAACTTTCAAAGCAGACAGCTGTAGACAGAAAACTGGATGATTAAGATGCGTTGTCATCCCCAACATTTTAGAAAGATTTGGCCTGCTTACTCTGAGCCTCCTTACCCAAATTTTATTTACCTGATGTTTTCCACTTTGAACAGATGGTGAATCAACCTTCCGGGTGTAAGGCTGGCTGGGTTTTTTGAAAAGGGTTTAAAATAATAAATAAAAGGATGGATAAAGTGCATCATCATGGAGAGGCTGTATGAGCAAAGACAAGGCACAGAGCACGGCTAAGATTAAATGTAGAGAAGGGGAAGCAGCGTCTGTCAGGAGCAAGGGAACCGCCAAGGTAAAACATCGCACGTTCTTGCATACAGAGGGCCGGACTCTGCCAACCACCCTGACACTGTGCGGTGCCTTACCCTGCAGGTTGCCACTGGAAGTGGGAGACAGAGGCTTGCCAGCAGCAGTACAATGGCACGGGGCACTTCTGCCAAGCGGAGGGAGCAGGGACAGCTCTGCAGGGCTGATCCATGCAGGAACGGACAACTTGTAGCATGCTTGTCCAACCCTTTTGGCTTTAATCAGATCTAGGTGGCCTTTCTTTTCTCAAGAACTACTCTGGGGCTTGCAATATCAAGCTCAGGAGATCTGAATTCCAAATGCCTTTTGAATGAGCCTCACATGAAAGAGGTAATTTAGGATCAAAGCCCGGAGGAAGTGTTGCTCTAGAGGCTGAGAGCATCAGTCCAAAGAGTAAGGTCAGGCTGATGGAAATGGCTATAACACTAAAAAAATGGAGGCAATAACAACAAAATCAAAAAACAAGTGGAGGCTCATAAAACAAATATTAGGCCAACAAATGAGAATGCCTGAATATAAAACATCAGGAAGAAATGACCTCTGAGGAAAATGTCATCAAGATGCAAAATAAAACAGAGGAAAATTAACAGGAGGCAGGAACCAGCTAAACCAAATGCAGAATAGAAATAGAAAACTCAGACGTGGAAATGACCATATGTAGAAATAGAGACAAATGCAATTAGTGGGAGAGAGCTAAAACTGGGTGTATATTTAAGAAGCTCATTAGTGGTGGGTGGAAGCCCTGGCAGTTCCTGGCACCAGAGACCCCCTGCAGGGTCTGGGCACTGCAGCGCTCCCAGCCACGGCCCTCGCTGCGCCCAGGAGACGCGGCCGACCCCGCGCGTTTTCCAGGCAGCTCCTGCCGGCTAAACTCTGTGAAATCTGGCCGGAGGTTAAAGCCGTAGTGCTGTCAGCCATCCACTGGCGTGGATGTTTCCACTGGCAGAGAACTGCTGGCAATGAATCAAGCAGTCAGTGAATGAAAAATAAGTAGAGCCAGGCGTTTGATAACAAAAATATTGTCAGAGAAAATCTCCGGTTCATTTAGAGCTGTCTGTTGTTGCGCTCAAGGTGTCTGTATGCTTCGGGAGCTGGGCGGAAAGCAGAAAACAAGCCCCACTGCTTCACTAAAGTGTAAACACACCGTGGATTTTGATCTGTTTCGACAAACTGCTTTTTTGGGAAAATTTTCAATGATCCACAGGAAGTGCTAGTGAAAAACCAGAACCAGATACTGTTAGACACAGGACATTTCTCTGAGCAAGGAAAGGGGTAAGTATCTGTTCTGCTTAACTCTGGAAGTGATGTGACCTGGGGCTGTCTCTTCTCAGGTGGGGAGCACTACCACCGGGCCGAGAATTAACACGCAGACAGAAAATTTCTGATGGATCCAGCTCTGGCGGTTTAAGAAGCTGCTGCCCGCAGTTGCCTGTTCTGTCTCTCTGCCAAAGGTTGCTGGCAAGAAGGAGTGCAAAGCAAACGTGCGCTTATGCTTCATTTCACAGCCCAGCGTATTCATATAACCCCCTGATAAAGGCAGGTTTGTATTAAGATGTCAAGCTATGAACTCCAGTGGCCAAGGTATGGGTTCGCTTTAATCAAGCCTGATTTGTAATCCCTGGTGAAGTGTCGAGTTAAGCAGTGATTAAGATGGTCTTAAACCACCTCAGCTATTAGCTTCATTGCAAGTGAGGCAGAGCTTTCACATAGTTCTTGACCCAGTGCATATTTTAAATAATTTAAATCCGTATAAAGTGGAATAGCACCAACAGAAGATATTGAATAATCTTCGCAAATAGTCACCCTGAAGGAGACTCATATAAGGATCTCATAGTAGGTGAACTATACTCTTAGGGCACTCACATAAATATATAACAGCCTTGTACAAATCTCTGCACAAAAACAGTAAAACCAAGAACCCAACCCCAGATTTTTTACATCTGCATTGTAACTCAGTGGTTATTGGCTGTACCAGTATTATTAGCAATTTGCAAAAATAATTAAAAAAAAATAATCTCAGGTTCTTCCTGACTCAGGGCAGGAAAAAATTCTTAAAATGACAGAAAAAATCCCCAGGATGTAAATGCATCAATGTTTCACGACTGGGCTAGTGTCTTATTATAGATAGCCATCCTACTGATAATCAAACTGATTTTGTAGTGCATCTGTTTTGCTCTTCATTCTTAATGATGGATATTGCAGAAAAACTTTCCATCTTCTGGTTCATGTTACTTTGCCTCCTTTGTTTTTTGTGCTTTGCTTCTTCTATTCATTTCACGCTTCTCTTTTTTTCCCATCAGTCCCTTTCTTCTCTCCAGTCATTTTTCTTCCCTCTGTTCTCCTTTCAGCAACATTTCTTTCTTCTTTGCAGTGACTCCCTTTTCATCACAAGAGAAATCTGGAAGAAAAATAGTTGAGGAGTGTTTTCTCTACCTCACTAGAGGAAAGTCACTGACATAGTGGGCCAGGGTTGAGCTCCTGAGGTGCACACACTGACTATACCAGCCCTGCTTTTCTTTTGCTGTTACAATGCTTTTTCCAGGCAGCCTTGGTGTTAAAATTCCTCTTCCCCTTTCCTGCATATCTTCTATAATACCTGCTCTGTCTCTTTGTATAGCTATGTATAAAATGTCTCTCCTTCCGATTGTCTACTTTGCTCTCGGGATTTTCTTCCAGGTGAGGTGCGAGGGCCTCCTCCAGCCGGGAGCTTTCACCTCTGGTCTTGTAGCTGGTGGTATAGATGAACAGAGAAGACAGCTGACAGGATAATTGCCCAATTCAAGCATGGATGAATCCACAGATGGACTATTCCATCTGAGTGTGCGTTCTTTAAATCAACAAAAAAGAAACTAAACAATTGTTACGTTTAGAGCAAATCCAAATAAAACTGCAGAAGATTCAGAATATGGAACTGGGATGCAAGAGGAAGAGAAATGCATTCACTATGTCTTAGAGAATAAATGGCAAATAATAGGCTTCCTTGTACTTGTCCACACAAATGAACAAGAGGTGGAAGTGGTGGTAAAGACCTAAAATTGGTTCAACAATTACAGAATACTGTTTGTGAAATTCCTAGAGTCAAACAGCTTCTAAGGGTTTGTTTTATTTTTTTTCTTTTGTCTACATTTGTTTAATTTTTCTTTGTATTAATAGCAACTGGAGGGAAAAAGAAAACATTGCCATGGCAAAAGTACATAAGCTCAAATCAGTTTAAGGATGACTAGATGTTTTTTCCTTTTTCTGGCTTTAAATATTTCAGCATTAATTTGAACTGCATGCAGTACTGTAGCTGCCCGTGGCAACTACATGTTCTTGCAATCACAGGACTGTGAAACACAGATCAATATCACGGAGGGGTTATAATCAACATGCAGATTAATGGACAGGATTGTATCCACCAGGGAACAGTAGAACAAAGACTAGTTGTGCAATTTAATTGCTGAGTTGCTACTAAATCTCAGCTTTCTATCAATCTCTCTCCATTATAACTATTGATGCATAGCAGACATTAGGAAAAAAAGAATAACATAGTAATTCAGAACTGCTGGGGTTCGAGCAAATTGGTGACCTTCATAAAAAAAAAAAAAGTCAGGATTATTTTGTACATCTGAGCCTGTCAAAAGATCCAAGAGATTATTCCCAATTCTTTCTTTGAGTAGGATCTTTTGGTAATCCTTTTGCTCAGTTGTACCAGTAAAGTAAATTAATAGTTAAGCAAAACCTTCCTGGAACAATTTTAAGTCTACCTGTTTCAATGTGCTTTTGAATGAAAGTTCCAACTTTTCATTAATTTGATTAAGTGAAGTGTTATAGAAAATTAGTGGTAGAAATGACCTCTAGGTACGTATTATTTAGCTTAGCTACATGTAATGAAAGCTTGTTAGCTCCATCAGACTGTCTTTTTAATGCTTTCTTTGGAGCTTTTTATAGACATATGGTTCAGCA
>NW_009260774.1:1986902-2012649 GCF_000687185.1 Egretta garzetta
AGTCTGTTCTTCACTTTCATAGGCTCCACTTGTGGGACACTTTCTCACGATTTCCTGCTGCTTCATATCACTTCTGCTCTTCCCCACCCTTATTCATATCGTTTAGTTTTTTGAATCTTGTTCCTTCGTTGTTATGCACATTCATGTGGATACCTTATTAAAAGCTCTCCCTCTCTTTTTTCCTGTCTTCTTTTTTTTCTTTTCTTTTTTTTTTTTTTTTGACAAAGCTGAGTACCTTGCTTTCTCCTATTGGCATTACAGCACTGTTAGCTAATTCCTTTCCATCCCTGTACCATTTTTTCTCTTCACATAATCCCTGTAGAAGCATGATTGTTAATTACACCTCTCTAAATTCTTTCCTAGCATGTGGAGGAAAGCTAAAACCCCAGGACGTGATCCCTTAGCTTATTCAACAGAAAATTGCACTGACTTTCTGATGGCCATTATTGCTTATTACAAACTCATCTCTACTTGGCTGTTTACATAGCACTTTCTCAGTTCTCAAATAGTTTATTCTTTTGTTAGTTTTTTTTTTTTAACTCATTGCTTTCCAACCCTCTTTTGTGTTGACTGTCAGTATTTTTATTAAACATTACCAGGTAAAACACAGATTCTTGCTGGCCCAATTTAACTGAATTTTAGCACCTATAAGGCAGCTGCATGTGAGAAATACATTTGGGCTGACTATAGTTTTATTATTTTCCTAACCAGCATTCCCCAAGTTCTGTATGGCCCAACATTTGAAAACCACATGTGGACTTTTTGCTAGCTCATCTTGTCTGCTCTGTTCTTTTGACTTCATAGATAGCTGGTCAAACCCACATGGCTTTTGCTCAGTGCTCATTATATCATGCTGTAAAGCACCCTCATTTTTCTAAAATATATATTGAAAGTACAGGTCAATACAAAACTTCTATTGAATCCCTAAAAGAGTCATCTGCCATCTTTCCTTCTTTCCTGTTGGGTGTCTTAAGCCCTGTTGATGTAACAGGACACTTTTTCTTCCTCCCATAGGGAATCGAACTGGCTTTCTTCCTGGCACTATTTCTTGATCAGTAAATGGACACTTATCAGTATGTCTATTCGTTTGCTAACAGGCTGAAGATTGTCCTAGAGAGGATTGCCTGAGAAGATCCAACTTTTAGTTTTCTCTTCAAGGTCACTTGGGTCACCTGTGAGTCTCTCCTACCTCATTCCAGTCAGAGGTTTGCATACAATGAGTGGAAATTCCCCAGCACTCTTCAGCCCATCCTTTGACCTTCTTGTCACAACTCCTGTCCTGGCACCCGCAAGGCAACAAGCCGTCCTGCTCCCTCTAACTGGGTCACAGATGGCCCAAGCCACATTTTTCACTTACTCACTGAAGGAACATCCATGAGATAAATTAGAACAGATGTACGGCAACTTTTTCTTTTGGCATTTACACCACCCTCTGGTCTAATTAATCCTGACATTGTGACCATCATAATACGAACTGCATCAAAGGAAGGAAATAGCAGATTGTCCTCTCGACGGCAAATATGCTTATTTTCCCTTCCAGTGAGACATGATTTTTCCCTTTCTGTGAGACAAGCTCTTATTTTCTCCTGCTATCTCTAAACTTATAACAATGAGACAAAACATCATGAAGCCCTTACACCGAGATTTGTTTAAATTCCCATGAAGGGAAAGCAGGAACATTTAAGAAAAAAACAGTCTACTGTCACACCTCTTTTCTGATACAGAATTCCATATCAGAACTCTCATTTTTTTTTCTTGGTAATAAGGTACTGTGCTAACAATTTTGGGTATCTCTTAATAATATATGTGGCAGTTATACATATTTTATACTAAGGGCTGTCTTAAAAGCAGCATCTTTATAGGTAATAACCTGCTTAGAAAAACAATTTCTTGAATTATTTATACTTATTTGGAACAACAAAATCAACTATCTTTTTATAAGGTCAGGTACCAAACAAGAGCCATTAATAATACAGTTACATACCTTGGGACTAAGATGGCTTAATATTTATTTTTTAATCACATAGGAAAGACAGTTTGCTGTAATATAACTAACCAAGCAAGACTTGTCTATAAAACATTCTAATGTGACTTCATAGGTTAATAGAAAATTTACTAAAAGGAAAATGTCTGAGAATGCTTTCACATACATACAGAGATAGGGGGAAAGGGAAAAACAGTAAGTTTTGCAAAAACTCATCTCTTTCTGTGAAAACTTTAAAAATAATAGGTACTGACAAAAATGTTATTTTGAAAACTTTGCAAAACTCTATTAACATTTTGGGTCAATGATGATAATGAACACCCATCAGACTGAAAAAGAAAAATCTGTCACCAGCCTAGCCCCATAGTGGGAATCACATGGGCAGAAGTCTTGCCTAAATAGACAACACCAAATGTAATAGCCCTGCTTCTTCATTGCCTTAGACTTTTTGCTACTGCCTGTAAAGAAAGTGTAAAACTCTATTGGTAGTTCATGACATTTTCACGCAATCTGTGCTAAGTATCCTTTATTACTAATCATATCCTCCCACAAGAAGAGGGGATCTTCCTGGGGCAGGTCCTTGTGACCAGCCTAGTCTCCAACAACCTTCAGGCCACTTGCACAATCAAAGTGTCCAGGGTCTTTGCTTTCGGTCATACCTAGAATGGACAGTACAACAAGTTGTGTCACTGGAAAAGTTCCATGGGAACCACGTGGGAGCAGTTCTGTGTGACTCCAGGCCTGTCTTTTCCCTACCTACCTTGGCTCTGCCTTTTGAGGAACCCTGGAGACAGGAGCAGCCGCAGACATAGCTGACAATTTCTGTGTGAAAGAAGGAAAGGTGCGTTCATGGGAATACTGACATTTAGCAGCTTTTGTCAAAAATGGTTTTACAATACTACCATGTTCCAAGAACAGGAAATAGCACTGAGCTGTTTCTGGTTCCTCATTGGGTGATTCCCAAATCCACAAATAGCTTACAGTACCAATTCATGAACGCCTCCTGAGAAAATGCTCCCATGAAAACATATAAAAAGAAATTCTCCACTGGCTTCCATTTCAATGCCAAATCTACATCCCTTCTGGCATTCTGTTATTTCATTTATGTCACTGGAGATAATCTACATGGACAATACAAATTATGAAAGTGATATTAGAGAATTTATTTGTATTCATAAAATGAAACTCATAGCATCTTAATTTCCCTACCTGAGTATTTCTTTTTGTCCTTTTCACTTTCTGTAATTGTGTCCTATAGTTATGCCTCAGAAAGCTGGAAGGTCTGATGCACATTGCCGTGTACTAGGACTCTCCTTTCTGTGAACATTTTTGCAACCAAAGCTGCTTCTGTGAGTATTTGTTTGCATTGCTTTGGAAGGGTCATAACCATCTGTGAATCCAGTATTCAACAGAAAAATGAAATGAAGAATGCTGAATTAATTTTGGACATATTTTTCTCCATGTTTCTGCCCATACATGTACATGAGATGCTGCCAGTTCTCAA
Source organism: Egretta garzetta (assembly GCF_000687185.1). Taxonomy (NCBI): domain Eukaryota; kingdom Metazoa; phylum Chordata; class Aves; order Pelecaniformes; family Ardeidae; genus Egretta; species Egretta garzetta. Next base: position 1,990,391 of record NW_009260774.1, read on the forward strand.
ACAGTTGTGTTTGCATTTGTGCACTGTATTTTTCCAGTGCACATGAGTGCACGTACTAGGCTGAATTCATGCTTGGATAGCTAATACTGTATTTGCTCCATAACCACTTGGTTTGTATTTTGTCAAACTGATAGCAAGAAACAATTGCTTTTGCTGTTCTCCTTCATTGTTACTGTAAAAAAAAAATAGAAAGGAATATGCACATAGATGGATCTTCAGCACAATTTTCTTTTGTGTTTGATTTTGTTCTTGGCTGAGATGGGTGCAACCTTTTAACAAGAGACAGGTATTAATGGAACTACTGTTGCAGAGAAATCAGTAGTCTGTGAAGCAAACTGCTGCGTCCTAGTCAGAGGAGGAAGAAAGCCCCAAATGCTCCGGTCTTTCAGCTGCAATCTTGCTACAAATCTGGGTAGAAATAGATTGTTGCTGTCAGTCATACAAGAGCTGTGACAAAACTTTGAGATAGGACTTTGATTATACTATAAGGGCAAGTTGGATGAGATCTAACCCTTTCTAAGGCTCATCAGATCTTTCCAACCAGCCTCTACTGAGTGCTACACAATGGTTTCTGATCTCTTTTCAGTCAATAATTTAAAGCTTCACCAAGAATCTTCTGGCTGTTGTTAGTGACTGTGAAAATACCAGCGGAAGTTTTTGTTGGACGTCTATAGGAACAGAGAAGAGAAAGTGCTGACATTTTAATATCAGCTGACACTTTTGAAAAATTCATTGTGGTGAACCAAGTGGGTTAATTTGGGCAAACTTGTGGGAAAAAAATAACACTCTGGGAAAAAAAAAAAAACAACCAGCAGTTAACTAGGACTTTTAATTTTCATGTTTTCCTCTTTGTGTAGTTCTTTTTCAATTTTAATGGCAATCTCCATCATGTATTGTTAAAATAATGCCCTTCAGAGTCTACGTGGCTAACGGTGCACCCTATAGAGTGTGTTTAGGCAACTCTCCCATTCGATGGAAACACTTTTGCTTGAGGGCACTACCAGTGCCCCAGACCAGCAAAAGGCAAGAACTTGCATTTGTAACCTTCCCAGTTCTTCTTTGCTTTTTCTGCTGTGCTCTCTTTCAAGCTGTCCTGATACATGAAATGAATATTCTGTTTATTCTCTTCACTTTATACATTTCAGGGTGGGTGGAAAACTTAGAGCTAGTATTTGGTAGCCTACCGGTTTGTAAAAGAAGCTTGTTAAAATATTATGTTGGCAAAGGAAAACCAGCAGACTTCAATGCTAAATAGTCTCTACTTCAAACCAGAAAACACTTTAGGCTCTACAATGTCCATTTTTTCATAGCAGCACAGTTTTTTTACTCCAGTATTTTACAGTCCTCCAGTAGCAATGTTGTCTAAGTAGTAGTCAGTGAGTAACTCGTTAAACTGTTAGTGAACATGCTGAAAGATAAACAAAGTGAGCTGTAAAGAAAACATCAGTCCTGCAGGTTAGCAGGTATGAAAACTCTTTGCTATTGCTATACGTGAGTGTTTGGAATGAAAACTGTTGGCCACTTAAGACATTTCGGTTCAATTCACCTTAGCCATGAAAGAGTTTTTAATAGTTCATCCTAACAACAATGAGCAAGAGACCTCTATAAAATCTCGGAATATGACGATACTGAGTTCACTCTGAGAAAATTGTAAGTTTGGTTGATAGAGGTAAGTAATTGCTTAATTCTAATAGAACTTTATAATGCCTTTAACTTAGCACCGCACAATATTCTGATTAAAAACGGTCATTTTAGACTGTCACTCAAGCACATATTAAATAGATTAAGAATTCATTAACTATCAAATCCCAAAAAAGCAACTGTCAAAGGGAATCTTGGACCAAAGTGTTTTCAGGGGACACTGATGGTATTCAGATGAGGCTGGATGCTATTCAGAATTATCTTCAATGATCTTAAAATATATTTATGATCAGAGTTGATAAAATGCATGGACGAGACACTTTATAGACAGATAATGATGAAGATTAAATGCCTCCCCAAGACAATTTGGATTACCTAGTAAATTTGGCTTATTCATGTGGGATGTATTTCAGCATAGCTGAATACTGAGCCAAAAATCTTACAACTGTAAATGCAGAGCATCTGCACAGATCAGGAGACTGCCTCTTGGAAAGCCATGTCTCAGAAACAGGGGGGGCATTCCAGGGGATAACTAATTTGACATGAAATTTCAGGTGATGCAGTGCAAAACTGGAGAATGACCTGAGGTGTGTAAAGTGCGAAGCCCTGTGGTGCATAACTTTGACAGCCTTTATAGGCTTCTTGGCCCATGTACAAGATTTAGGCATCACTGTACTACTGAAAGCACTTGTCCTGCTGTCAGTTAACCTGGAAAGTGAAGTGCCGTCTCTGACAGTGTTTTGTACGTACAGTCAAATCCATATCTGCAGTCCTGGTGAGATCCTGAAATTGGACATCATTTGTCTCATCATCTGCAAGGCCTTATTTGGTAGGCATCCTCAGAGCTGGATCAGACCTTGCATAAGCGATAGAGATGAGACACTGCAGTTAGCAGCCTACTTAAGCCAGTAGCTGGAGTATTCAGCTGAGCAGCAGGAGACCTGTTTGGAAGCTGAGACCAAGTCTTTCACTTCCAAGGACAAGATCTCCTTTGCAATTTTCTTGTATGACACTACTGCAGTCGCATGAAATAGTTAAATACAGTTTTGGCCTGAGAGAGGAGAGGAAAAGGGTGAATCTGCCTTTAAAACTTACAGGCTAGGACAGTTGTTCGGGATACAATAAGCCAGGTGCAGATCCTTGCTCTAAACCAGGAGCAACACAAACTTGGAAATATGCCCTTCACCTTCCAGGTGAGTGCTTCTGTCATTGACCTATTGGTTGTATGAAGTAGCTTTTTGTTCCTTTATGACTCTATTTGTAGTTAAATCATGAGCACAAGCGTACAGCGAGCCTTCTTTGCCACGCACTTGCTGTTCAGATGCTGCCTGTTTCCAGATGGATCACACTCCATATGTATACACTGCATTTAGGAAAAACAGTGAGGGTAGTACATGAGCTCTAGCTTAACCATGGTCTTGGGGTGTGAATGACTAACAGAGCAGTTGTGGCTTTCAAGCTGTGTCCTTTCTCACTGAGATGGGCAATAGCCCATTGTCCCCTTGTTTTCTGGCCCCTTTCTGAGCAGCACAACCCATAGCTTTTCTAATGACATAACGACTCTGCAATTGTGCTGCTGCTTTGTTCAATTCCTCTACCCTTTGGTATTTTCTTCTGTGTAGATGTGAGACTGTCCAGGAGAAAAACTCTTACGATGTGTCCATAAAAACCTAACCTGATGTGACTTTATGGGAAATAGCGATACATTAAGGTAGTGCATTTCTTCCCTTCTTATTTTGCTCCAGAGTTTAATCATCCTCATTTTTAGCTGTTAGTTTTGCAAGTAGTAGAAACAACCTCTTGTGTTCCTGTAGATTTATATCTTGAATTCAGATTCTCCAGTGTCTGGCAGCATGTTAGCTGCAATGGAAGTTTTTTCTTATAGCTAGAATGTGGGTAACAGCTCTTCCAACAGGGGTTCTTTGGTGTCTAATGGGAGCTGAGTGCATATCTTTCCCTCACTGGGGAGAATCTACACAGTCTTTCTCCTCTAGTTGCTTATTTTCTGGCAGCTTGCAGAGACTTAGTCATTTCTGAGACAGTACTTCCGAGATAATAAATCTACATCTGTGGCAAACATGGTGGCAATTTATCAAGAGGCTCAAGCACGAGCAGGTACAGACAGATAGACAAGACAGACACAAAACAATCATTTTCTTTTGGAAGCCAAATGAAAAAAATGCATGCTGAGTTTTTAAATGTTAATTTGTTTAACTTGAGCCCCCAAATGTTGTTTCTTGGTGGACTTTTCCTGCAGATTATAAAGGTGTTTGGAACTTATTTTCTTCTTGTCAAGGCATTTCTGTGCTATAATCAAGTTCCAGCTCCTGTTTCTTTTGACAGACTCAACAAATTGTATGCTCTAAATCTGTCAGTGCAAAGTATTTTTATTCCAGACCTGAGATCAACTCTATAGTTCCTTTCTAAACATTTTCCACATCTCTTAGTATCCATTACAGAAAACACCAGTCATATATGCACTATTTTAATACCAGCCTTCCCTTCTTTTTCAGGTTTATGTTTGGCTTTGACCATGAATAAAGTATGTTTAAAAGAGAGAAAAAGAAATATGAATATGTAGTAGCTTTTGCAGAATTTTTCAGGCTTCTAGCATAACCATAGCTCTGATAAATAAGTTACAATTGCTGGTTTCAGCAGCCACTGGAGGTTTCAAGTGCCTGATGCGTCATAGAGCACTGTGTTTGTTGTAAATTGTTTAAAATGGACAAAATGTAATAATTTAACGGACAGTTAAAAATTGCATTTAGAAAAATGGAATAAGTGCTCTGCTCCCCACTTTATAAAACAACAACCCAACCCTCTTATTACATTAAATGAAAAGATGACAAATCTGAGCTTTAGAAGTGGAACAACACGTTACAGGCTCATTTCGTGAATGTGATGTGCCTATGCCTCCCAGCTGCTGCATGACCCTGTTGGGTTTTTTTGCACAAATACTTTTCTGAGTCCTGGAAATACTGCATCACATTTTTGGACACTTCTTTTACAATGCTCCAGCAGGGTGTCCTCATTACAATATAGCCCACATCTTGTTAACATGTGCATTTCATAGCTGTTTATAATCTCTTTATCTACTTTGGGGGATTAATGTTGTAGCTTTCCTCACCAGTTCTTCTGCTCGTTGTAGGGTTTTCTTACTGCAGCACATCAGATCTCAAACTTACTTGAGATTTGTCTTTTTTCCTCTTGTTGTTGGTGAGTAACTACTACAGGATGTAAGTCTAATCTAAGTTGGCCCTTTGAGCAGCTGTTAAGACCAGCTGACCTCCAAACCTGTGACTCTTTGTAGAAGAAAACAAAACCAAACCTGAAACACCCTGGAACAAAATGTATTAGAAAATATATTTTAAAGTTTTTGTATGAAGTGGAAAATTTCTGACAGAAAAGCAAGGGGTGGCAGAAGTTTTCTCCTCTTGTAATCTGGATCTCCATTGTCATTCTGGGATTTGTTTTACCTTCCGTAGAGAAGTCCAGATGTAGTTACATGAGGTAAAGTAAGTGAGCACTCTCCCTGCTGTGAAACATTCCGTGTTTCTTTAGTACCTGAGAATATCAGTGGCATCTCCTCTGTAAAGGCTTTGAAGCACAGCAGCTCAGGGCATAGAGACTCTGAATTGTGAAGAGAAACGTTCTCAGTCTTCACATAGACAAGTTCTGACCCTCTCTCAAAGTAGAAAGAAAGAAAACCTTTAAATAGAAATTGTTCATTTCTTCCATAAGAAGCTACTGGTTTCATCTAAACCATAAAAAAAATTCAACATTTATTTAGTGCTATTTTTATTATTTAGTCCTATTTTTCTTTAGATAACAAAATAAATATTGTGGCCCTTGTTCTGAACCGAGGTAAATCTGTATTCTTCTTGTCACTTCAGCAGACTCATTCTGATTTACACCTCAAGAGTATCTGACAAACTGAGAAGAGAGCACTCTTCCTTTCCCCTGAAAAGCATGTTTCTGTAGGGTGAATGATGATTTTTTAAAGAAGGAAGTGACGCACTCATAACTCTGATAACTTTGGTACCAGAGCTGGACTTCAGTGCAGCGTCATGTGTCTCTTCTCAGTTATTTCTACTGACATTGACATTTATGGTTCTGATTTAAGGCAACACTTTTATTAACAATTCTTTAGTTTGATCCTTGGCTAGAATTTATGTAATTAAAAAAATGTAAGTACACTTTTAAAAGAGAAGATGTATTTTAGAGCAGGTTTATTTATTCATACATAATTATTATGCATTTATTGCATTTATGGCTCCCTTTCTTTGACTGGCTCACAGACTGAACCTGAAGGACACTTTCTGACACTTTATGGTACAAACCAGTAAAAGGGATAGTTTATCTCACATGAGAAAATGATTTCCTCTTTTAAAAGTATTTCTGAGAAACATAGGAGTGTCAACTCAGTTCAGGAAAAAAAGCTGCTGTTGTGACCCTGTATTTATCACATCCAAGATAGATTCACATGTCTTCTGACAGTGGGAAGCCAGCAAAAGTTCTATTGTCTAGAAGCTGATTTGGGGCTATAGTTAGTGCATTGGGTTTTTCAGAAAGAATTTAAATACCAAGCAATTTTTAATAGAATTTGAATCACAAATTCCGGAATAGGTATTTCTGGACATAGATGGGCAATGAGGGATGTTCTGAGGGCTCAAGCAGTTCTTGTCCTTCTGCAGGGCCTATGGAAACAGGTTTCAGTAATCACACCTTGATTGAAACAGATGAGATCCAGCCCTAAGTGTTTACAAATATTCAGCCAAGGAACATTCTGTACTAAACCTCACTGCTTTGTCTTGGACTTTGGGAACACACAGACCCTCAGCAGGATTTTGAGAACGTGGCATCTTCTCATGGACCATAATTCTTAACCACTCACTGTTGGCACAGGCTGCTTTCACAGAAGCAGCACAGTTCATTTTGACTGTTTGTTGCTCATGGCATGTGATCCGTCTTCTCACTCCAGTTAGTTTTGTTTTCACTCACTTCCTGGCTGATAGATTTTTAAATAGAAGGTATAAATACAGAAGGATCAATAGGCAGCGATGAATAACTCTCTGCTTTTTTTTTTTTTAATGTTTGAAAACATTTCCATGAAAACCTCTATAATATGACTGGTCATATACCAGAGACTTCTTAATGATCTGCATGACACTCATATCACATTTTCCAGTGAAGTGAAGTCAACCCATTTGGTCATGAATATACCTGAGACTCTACATTTCCATTACTCATCTCCATGAGACCTTGAAATATTTGTTTCTGAAAGGAAAAATCTAATTCTTTATAATCTGAAAGCAGACTAAATAATGAAACTTAAAGGTGTGAATGGGAAGAGGAAAATACTTCAGTGATATTGTCTTCTAAGTTGCATTCCCAGTTGCCTTTTCTAGGATGTTTTTTACTTTTGTTTCTGTCCGCTTTCTAAGTGATAAACCCCAGAGGCCAAATCATGTGCCAAGGCCACCAATGCAATAGCAGGGATCGACAGTAACTTTAACAAGACGGAAGCATTTCTTCTGGTTTGTTCACTTTATTCACCTGTTCTTGACTTTATATTCTAGGTTTTTTTGGTAACGATGACTGCTTTCTTTTCAGCATATTTTGCCTATTGTGATCGTGCCATTTATTATAACACTTTATAGATAGTGAACTGCAATTAAGTTAGGAATGTATTTCAGGTTAAGGACTTGAAGGCCACTTCTGCAGCAGAAGCAGCTCTTGTGTGATTGTGCCTGTCTCGGGCATTTTATGTATTACAACGGGTTTGTTGATATAGCTAAGCTGGTGCAGTTCTAGCGGCAAATGCTTTTTCTGTAGAGACAGCCTATGCCAGGAAAGGGAAGTGTTGTGCTATAATTTATATCATTTTTTCCAATAAAATAAACTATACTGGCAAAAGCATTTTTTTTTTCCTTTCAAACACAACTGTATAAAGCACTGGCTCAGTGCTTTAATAATCCTCAGGAAGTTATTGTACCGGCACAGAATGACTATTGGTGCACTAGAGCTGGCTGAGAATTAAATATACTGCCCATAGAAACCTAAACTCCTAGGACCATGGACTGCTTTTACTGACACTTTTGGTAAGAAGGATTTCTCTTCTGTGGCTGAGACTTCCATGCTAGGCAAATCCTTTTTGCATGGGCTGGTGGTAACAGACTCAACTGTGATGCGTGAAAGCAGGTTTTATATTCATATCCTGGGTGATATAACCCAGTGTCTCAGCTTAAGCTTTTTCACACCCTAAGTAAATGTGCTGGTTCAGGTGTTCTGAGGTCCATAAATCTCATTGTTTTGTGGCAGCTATGGACACTGTAACTGTGATGTGAAACAGAAAACTATTACCTCTGCAGTGTGGAAGAACTTTTTCCAATCACCTCTACTGGTTGCTAATACTTCTGTGTTGCTTTGCTCCATATAAATGGTGTGAAAAGGAACAGGGAAGCATTTCACTATCTCCATGTATCCTATAATCTCATAAAGCTGTTAGGTACAGATCTGTCTTCTTTTTCCCCCATGGTCATACAACTCCTACAGAGCTAGCTTTGGGGATGTTTCTGTCCCACGGTGGAACAAGAGATGAAGGAAGACTCTTTCTCTTTGGGCCAAATGAGTTGGTAGAAGTTTGAAATATTATCATACAATGAAATCTAGAAAAGAAAAAAAATAGTAAGAATGCTGTGTTTAGAACAAAACAACAGGACTTTTTGCTACTTGTTGTGTAAGCTGTTGCAACAATAGTTGCAACAATATTTGTTATTAAACCTCATACATTTCTCTGTGAAGAAATTTCTGTAAGTACAGTACAAAGAAAATATAGTTTAATTCATTGGACTATGCAGTCTACCTCAGCTTTGGAAAAAAAAATAGTGTTTTTTCCTTGTCTGATCCATATTCAGAACACATACTCAATCCATCAGTTATTTCCAGGTAATTATTGGTTACCAGACATCTATGTTCCAGTGGTCATAGGAGTGAAAATGGGTTTCCTTTACACCATTTCCCTTCATGACATGACTTTCATACCACTCTAATTTTTGTTCTTTTCATGATCTTTTTGACAGGACACATTTTATCTTATGCAAAATGTTCACTGTGAGCTAGCTTGAACCAAGTTTAAATAAAGACTGTTTTATTTTCTACGCTGTTTGCTCAGCCCTAGTTTCTGCTCTTTGATGTATTTCTAGGCAGAGAGCAGAAAATCCCCCTATTTTGACCTTTTCATTTGAATTGCTGTTAACTTGTAACTCTTCTTTTTACTTTGTCAGCCACCTTTGAGCAAGAGATCAGATTTGCTATCAAGGCTCAGGATGTTTACAGCTCTGTACTGCACAGAACCTTATTAGCCACATCTCTAGTCTAATTAGTCAACCACAGTTATCTGTACTGATGTGGTTTCTAGTGCTGCTATTCAGAGGCCCAACAAATGAAGAGAATAAGCACAATCCTTGCTTCAGACAATGTGAAGATCAGGATCATGCCAAGCTACCACAGACATATAGAAAGGGGATTTGGGGAATAAGGCAATGGCAACAAGGTCACAGTAAAATGTCCTTACATAAGTCAGTATATTCAGGGATGGGAATTATCACAGCAGTATATTCATGTATTGATTAATATATTGATTAATACATGACACATATTGATTAATACATGATAATTAATACATGATACATATATATAACATGCTATATAATAATCACAAATAATAATCTGCCTTTCATAATTATATTCTAATTAATCTCTTCTGTTATCCATCCTGTTCCCTTCTTCCTCTACTTCACCTTTTCCTCTTGTTTTCATTTTGTCCACTTGCACTGTAGGAATAATTAAAATGTCTCATAAGTACTCCTGTTCTGAAGTGATTTGTGCAGATCCAGAAGCTTTGAAATACTGACTTAAATTATACATACACCCAATTAATATTTCTTGAGAGATAGCACTCTGAAAAGTTTCAAGTTACAAACATCAAAGTTTTTGTACATTCTCAAACACTGTCAGATCAATGAACTATTGTCAGAACTTATTAGTCTTGGCAATTTCTATTTTTGTGCAATAATTACTGACGAACTTCACAAGACTTCCTTATTTTCTTCTTCGGGTTGTGGTCTTATCAGAATTGGCAAGTGAGAAAGGATGTTGAGCTTTGTTCCTGAAGAAGCTCCACAGCAGACTTGAAGATTCAGAACAAGAAATGCTTTCCTGAGGTTTGAAAGCTGTATCAGAATTGGTCGGGGATCTTTTCCTAATTCTTCAGAAGGTCCAGATGTGTCAGACGTGAGTGCAAGAAATCATGGACAAACTGTCTCAAACTAAACTGGCATGTTTAGTTCTTCAGGAGCCTTAATAATGGTGGGGTTTGTCTGGTGTTTGAGACTACATGAGGTGGGAAGAGGCTCTGGTAGTCTTCATCTCTGAGATAGTTTTTAAGGTTTCCACTCATATGAAAGTAGAATTCCTACATGATTTTTTACAGATATAAGCTTCATAGACAGCAGGTTCCCATGCCTTGGTTCTGCCTCTTTTTCTAGGTCCCAGCTTAAACCAATAGCTTCAGCAATGTGAAGGGAAATGGTGCACTCTGCATGGTGCTATGTTCTGAAGTCTAATCATAGTAGAAATCTGATTCAGCTTCTCACATAGACATCAGAGTTAAGCTCAGACCCCTACCCTTGAGACACTGCTGTTAAATTAAATGGTCCAATGTTTGTCCTCTCTATCCCTGGCAGCATTGAGATCACCATGGATCCCGTTGCCTCTGTATTTTCACTGCATCTTCTACAGCCTTAAATTCTATCCACTCACCAAACTACTGCCTCTAGATTTCTCCTAGGATTTGATCCTAGTCCAAAGCTTGCTCAAGTGGCTCTTCACTGCTGTCTGGAGAGTGCAGTGTAGCTGTCAACTTTAATTTGCAAAACTGTTTTGCATCATTCTTCTACCCTACAGCTGGAGATGGAGATAACACTTTCTTTCGGATCCTTATTCTGAGCGGTATTGCTCAGTTGCAGTGCTTCTTATACAAATGCTTTGTCCAACCTGAGCAATTCATTTTGGTGGAGCCACTGAAATGCATTCTGGTTACCAGTGACACCTGTGAACTGTTTTGGCTGAGCTGAAAAACACGATCTTGGTCTGAAGTTCTTATACAGTACTCTTTTTCTTCCATTTTGACTAGATTTTTAAAGAATTCCATAGCTTTGTTACAGTAATAAGTGTATCTGAAATTATCCAAAGCTATGGAATATAAATATGTATTATTATTACTTATGTTATTTTGTCTGTGGTATTAATTATTAGTAAGATTTCATTGAAGCTCATAGCTGTAAAATACAAGGCAAGTTGACAGAAGGAATTGAAGGAATTGTTAGTTTTGGTAATATTTCTGGTAATATGTTTCCTTTAATGGATCAAGCGCCAAAGAAGTCCTGAGCTATGGCATTGTACCAGGATGTGCGGGACCTTAACAGACAGAACTGGTCCCAGGAGAGGGCGGTTCTGACTCTGAATTCAGGGGAGCTTAGTCCAGGGGGTCAGAAGAACGTGCCTGGGACAGGGTGCCAATCTGCTGCCAAGGTCCGTGGGACATCCTTTCCCCAGATAGAGAGACAGCAGGAGAAAGCAGTAGTTGCTGCAGAGTCTTCCAAGGTGGTTTTCCAATCTGAGATTTCTAGGAGGATGACTAGAAAAGGGCAGGGAAGGAGGCCTAACAGTAACCCACAGGAAGACCCCAATAAGCCATCAGAAAAGGTGATGGGGTTCTCTGCATGAATACCTCTTATCTCTGTACAATGGATGAAGCTTGGGGACATCTTTAAAGTTCTCTTTCTGTGTGCCTCTTTGACCGAATAAATCTTTTTGTTCACTGTGCAAAATGGATCAACTTCTGGTGCTACCTCACCCAGAATAGCTGATATTCCAGTGACTATGAAATATTTTGGAGATACAGATTTGTCTCCCATCAGGCAATGAAGGGAACTTAGCCCAGGTTCCCCTGCACTTCAGTGGATGCTCTAACTATTGTGTTATGGTGTAAGGCACACATCACTATGTGTGTAGTCTGCTAACTGTTGTTTTCCTGATACAAAGGAGTTGGATTATTAGTAGCTTGACAGATACCTTTTAAGAAATATTGATAGAGATGAATACTCAGTGCTAAAATAATGAGATGAATCCAGTGTGGTTTCTGACAAGCTGAAGAGCACTCTATAAAACATAGCACTGCTTTTTGAGCCAGTAACTAAAGAGGATGACATCAGTTCTGCTGTATGCTGGCTTATATGAGCTTTTTCATTGTGTTACAAAGTACGCTCTTGAGGCTCTTTGTTAGGCACTGAAATCAGGAAATTCCCCTGATTTCATAGTGATGTGGGCAAAGATAGGTGGGCAGTGGCATCCAGTAGGAGGGATCTGAAGCTTCAGCTAAAATTTTTTTTCAGAATTGGTGTCCTCCTGAAGACATGGAGAGGCTATGTAGTTACAGCTGTTCAGTGCTGAGGTTCTAGGGACCACTTCTTGCTTTCACAGTCTTTAACAGTTTCAGGTGCCTGGAATATAAGAATACCTAAATATAAAATAAATGTTCATTTAAGAGTCAGAATCTTTTACCTTCTCTTTCCAAACACAGAATAAGTAATTTTCAGTCACAAATACATTTGATTATTACTGTACCACTCAAAGAAACCTTTAGTACTCATTAGGATTTCATTATTGCCTTAAAGAGATGAAACCGATAGTAGAATGTCTACGTCTAAAGATGTTATTATCAAGTTTTGCTGTTGGCTGCAGGCTACTGTATGTAACAGAAGAAGGGAAGACAGTGTGATCTTTTAATGATAGCTAAACCACATTTTTTTGCACCCTTATTGTTTAATATCTTTTATTAGCTATTCATTATTCACTGTTGGAATACATTACTCTGTGTTTGTAATATTCATTTTCCAGGAGACACACATTTTAATCATCAAACCTCTTCTTTAAAACTACGTGGAGTAGCAAAAGCTTGGTGAAATTTAGGTACAAGCTGAAAAATCAATATTTGCTTAGGCAGGGAAAAACATTAAAAAGTTTTGTGACTGAAGAACAAAAGGCCATGAAAAAAATGTGAGGGAAAACAATCTGAACCATCAACCACCCTGCTCAGACTGTTAAATTCTACACTAGAGAAGAATACAGTGGCAAGGAGCAGTGCATACAAATTATGAAACATCTGATGTTTGCCATTATATTTTTTTGGACTGTAAGAGAATAATCACTAGCTTGTAAATACCAATTACAAGGCAGAATGAATACATTGAGAAGGCATTGATTTTTTATTTTCTATTTGTTTCATGAGCAATAGACTATTTCATATGGAAAATCTATCACAAAGAGCCGTACAATAGAAACATACAATCTATGTGTGACTAAAGGTGTGTAAATGCATAATTAAAATTCCTAATAAATAAATCTTGTCTGATTTATAACAGTAAGAAAATAGCGAATTTGCAATTTAATGTATGTAGGCACAGGTAATCACAAGTAATTGCAAAATCATATTTTCTTTCAACCCTTTTACTGCAGTATCTGTATTCTTCCTCAAACTTCACTCTTTATATTTTCTCATTTCCTTCTCATTTGATTTTTGTATATAGTTTCTTTCATATTTGAAACAGTCTATTAGTCATCAACAGCAACAAAAGAAATCAGTGTTTTATCTAGCCTGTTCTGTACATGATTTTTGAAAGTGGTTCCTGTATTTCTGCTGCCAAAAGAAAAAAAAAATAAACTGCAGAATAGTTTGTGGATGTCATGTGACACAATGAGCTACTGTCTGGCCATAATAAATGGACAGAACATTAATCCTTTTTTTCCCAGGATATTTAGAAAGTGTTTGACTCTGGAATATATAAATCCAGCTAAAATCAAGTCAGCCACACTACAGAAATTTGCTTGGAAGCTGATATGTTGGGGGATTGTTTGTTCTTTGGATAGAAAATAGTGTTTTCTGACAAAATTAAACATTTCACATGACAGGGTTTTCCTTCTTTATATAGTTTGATCATTTCATCAAACAAGCAAACAAACAAAATTTCAGTAAGTCAAAGGCTCACTTCATGCATCTCCTTTCTATATGGAGAAGGAATAAGAAGGTGTATTTTGGAAGCTGATGCCCAGATTGCCTGAAAGTCTTGCTCAAAAATGTGGTTGTCATAGGAGGTTACAACATAATTTTGCACTTGAGTATTATTTCTGATATTTTACCAAGAAGTAAAATGCCTCACCCACAATCTCAATAAGTGTGCAAAAATTATTTCCTGTGTTTGCCAGGTTTTTCTGCAGGGGGTAGGATGACTCCTGGTTGTCTTTACAGTCATTTTGCTTTTAAAAAGTCCAGTAGAGAAGTTTAAACCTGATTCAGGAAATGCAAGTTTCAGCCACAGGATCAGCACAATAATTTGTGAGAGGGTTCTGAAAATAAGCGAAGGGTTTCTGGTGGGAACTTCATGGTTACGTCTCTACAGTCTGTGTCATTGTGTCCACTGCCAAGGTTCACAACGGGGACAAGTATTTCTAGCCTGGTTTGAAGAATCAGTCTGAATTACTCCCTGGTGGATGGGTGAGAACAACTTCCAGGTTTTAATGGGAAGCTGAGTACTTCAAAATCTTGATAAGGATGGAAACCCTGCCAGAATGTGCAGGTATCACTGCTTTGTAAACCCGCTTCATGCAGACCTCATTTTTGGGTTTTGAAATTTAACCTTGTAAATTAATTTGTAATATAGTTCCTATTGTTCTTTTATGCACACAAGAGCTGTACTCTTGCAACGTATGTGCTGTGAACTGGCAAATGCTGGGAAGTGACATACTGCTTGTCATTTCATAAGCTTATATAAATATATATTTCTTTTCTTCTCTCTGAGTAGTGCTGTTTTATACGGCTTCTGGAATGACCAACTGCCTTCCCTGGGATATGGTCGATCAGTATGGATGATAAGTGAATTTATGAAATCAGACAGTATCTTTAGTGCTCAGTGTTTTGTATATGCTTAATTCTGTTAACAGCCACTCTTTATTGGAACCTCTACCGCAAGTGTGTCTGTGTGTTGAGATATTCTTCAGTAAAATACTCTAATGCATCGTCTGCAACTCGGAGAAAGTTGATGATTTCTACCACAGTGCCACACTTATTTCCTAGTTAGCAAGTGCATTATTCTTGTTGGCCTTCAAGGTTTATTGCAGAATCTTCTCATAGTTCTTTTAGACTCTGTAGGATGCAAAGACATGGCAAGATTTGAAAAGAATTAATAGTAATTCATGGGGAATACCATGCAGAAATTGTGAAATCAGTGACATCACTGGCTTATTGGACTGTATGTGTACAGCATATTCTTTCCATTTCCATTTGTTTTATATATATTAGCTGTTTTTCAATAACACTGAAAGTACACCATCCTTGACTTTAGCTTATTCTGTGATAATCTCAGTGTTTAAAGCTGCACATTCTGTTGATCACAGTGTTTTTGACTTGTGAAGTACTAAATGACCAGGGACTTGACTTCCTGATAGCTTGAACAATAAAAGCATTCAAACTAACAATCTGTCGTCTCAAAGTGAAAAGGATGGAAGCTCAGGTACCCAAAGAGTATTCCTGAACTTCATTCTGAGACAGCTAAGAGTCATTGATCCTTGGGGCATTTGCTGTGATTCATCTATATCTCTGAACATGCTAAGGGAGGGTGGCTGCCTTCTTGATTTTTGGTTGGTGTGGGGGATTTTTTGTTGGTTTGTTTGGTTTTTTTCCATTTGGCTCGAGTAGCAGCACTCTGTAAAGTGCATCTGAAATGTTTTTCCTTAAATATTTATTTGCCCTTTTCAAGTATGACCGACGTGGAGCTATCTAAAACCAATGTGACTTCAGGGTTTTTGAAATAATACTGACCTATTTTTCTTTGAAGCAGTTTCAAAATAATCTTCCTTCCATCTTTACTATATGCAAATTTCTGGGATTGGTTATAGACTCACTTAAACTTTTGCTTCCAAACTTCCTTTCTGTAATGAATTAATTCACTTTTAGAAATGTAAAATACTTCCCCTCAAAACCAGAAAAAAACTGCAGGACTAAGATATTTCATATCCCTGCTGATATACTGCAGTACTAATATTCAGTACTACAACCATTTTTGGCAGTCATTTCTGCAAAGAGGAATAAAGTATTGCTAAATCTTTTCCTCATTTTTATACATATCATCACTTGATTTCGGCGATGGGACACTCTGTAGGAATGCTAATTAATGCACTTCTGTGGAACTACCTTCAGTGACATGAATGCTGTTCTGTTAGGTAGATGTACAAGATCATTCCATTTCTACTGGATTGGGAATAGATTGCTTTTCTGTGAGCACGGGGTATCTGATGCAGAGATAAAAAAAGGATGTGGCCTAACTCTCACCTGGTGGGTATATGGCCTTTAAACAGCATTGTCAATCAATAGGACTATCCAGGATTTTTAGATCTCATCTTTAAAAATATTTTATGATAAATAAAATTTTGGGATAAAAAAAAAAGCATTTCTGCAACTGCACAAGTTATTAGTCCAAACCCCCTTACCTTTGCTTATCAAAACAATGTCTATTCAGACCAGCATCTGATAACCTAAATGCCCAGGACCTTACTCTGAATTAGCTGTGTAACAGGTTCAACATTGAGCTTACTCACTTTTGAGAAATTGGCCTAAAATTCATGATGGTAACCTGGTTTAAACATAAGTTCTTATCACTAAAATTATTGAGTAAAGGCTATGACTTTTTCCTGTTAAACTTAGATACTTACACTCTTATAACCATATCTCATGTATTCAGTCATGCTGTTATAAAGATTGTATAGAAATACAATCTTTCTCTGTGATATAAGAGCAGCTATCCACAGTAGAATAGCTATATGACTATATATATTTATTTTTTTTTTTGTAATAGAAATATATTGCGAGGCAGTGATGCAACTCTATAGTACAGGCAAATCTTTGAGTCTTTAACTCTGAATGAAATCTAGATTAAATAAATAAATAAATAGGTAATTTTCATTTTAAAACTCTGTGGCCAGAATTCTGGTCTAATATATGTGCAAGAAACTCTCATTAATTTCAAAGGGGGTTTCAAACTTCTAGCTGAGAGCAGAGTTTTGCCCCCTTGAATTATCTACTTACTATTTCTGAGGTAAAAGCAGAGGAACAGTGAAAAGGAAATTCCTATCCTCTTTGTCCTCTTAATATAAACATTTGATTAATTTGCTTATTTTACTGGTAAAAATGCACTTATAGGTATTCACAACCTATTCAAATTTTAGGAATATGTAGTGAACCCCATAAATAAAGTGAAGGAGCTAGATTACTAAAGTATTACAAAAAGCGGATTATATAAAATAGAAAAATATTTATTTTACTTTTCGGGTGGCCCTAGGAACACTATGAATCCATTGATAAACTGTCCTATGATATAAGGGGAAAAATGCTTTTACCAGAGAAATCAAGAAAGAAGTCATTGGTGGGAAACTACTTGTGGAGTATGGTGCCACGTAATGATATAGGAACAAGAATTAGTATACCCATACCATGCAAAATGCCTACTGTACCCCAAAGCTAATGACTCCAAAAAGAATCAGAATTATTTATTTGTGACAGAATTTGTGAGAAGATTACCCTCGAGCTTTTGGATGGAGAATTTTGAATGAGTTCTCCAAGCAGATCTTAAATCTACTTCTCTTGAGACACGTTCCTTTCAGAGACCATCTTTGATCCACTTGATCTGTTCAAAATTACGAACATACATGGAGGTGATAAAAAAAGTTACGACAAGTAAAAAGCCCTCATATTTTTGGAACTACAGACTGACCTACAAAAGGAGAGTCTTTAAGATGGGAAAAGCTAAGCACATCTCAGGGAAAATATATTCAACAACAAAGCCCTCCAGCTTTTCATTGTAGATCTGGGTGTAGCGTAGATTTCAGTTTTGCTTTTCAGAAAGTGAACAATCTGTATTTCCAGCTGAAGGACCCACAGCCCACTAAAATTTTCAAAAATTATAAACCAGCTTTATTTCTGTTAGTCCTGCTCTGACAATTAGGGAGGTGAGACTTCTGCACTTCAGATGCTCAGAAGGAGCGAGAGCACTAAATAGGAATTACTCTCTGAGGAAGCAAAGATGAGAGCTGTACAGGGCTCCTGGGACCTCTTGAATCCATCTGGATTGAAAATGCTTTTCTAAAATAGAAATAACCAAACACCAGCATTAAGTTATTGGTCAAAACATGTTTCTCCTATTCTAAACCAGACATTCCATGAAAGGAGGAGAAGAGATCTCATCTCTAGGGTTGAGGGCATGCCACTAAGCAAGGAATATTTTTA
This sequence comes from Egretta garzetta, assembly GCF_000687185.1. NCBI lineage: Eukaryota > Metazoa > Chordata > Aves > Pelecaniformes > Ardeidae > Egretta > Egretta garzetta. The sequence continues at coordinate 2,008,431 of NW_009260774.1, forward strand.
GGCACTGCAATCTCAAACTGGCATTCCTATTGAAATGTGGCATTGGATTTTCACTTTTTTTCCCCTACCTGAATTTGTAAGTCACCCAGTTTTAGCTAAAGTAGTTCCAAGTCTCAGATCCAATTCTAAACTTAGATCCCATAGCAGAACAAGTTAATACAACCCTATTTTATTTAATTAGTCTAGCACAATCCTTTAACAATCCCTCTTTCAGTAAAAAATAATGAATAATAAATAAGGGTTGAGCCACTGGAGAAGGAAAACCCTCGACTGTAGTGGTACTAATAGATTTACCCTGTTCTCCTCCAAGCACTCAACAGAAAAAGGAAAAAAAAAAAAGTTAACTCTATTCCTAAAAAATAGTCAATGAAGTATTTGGTAACAAAATTGTATCAAATCACAGATTTGCTATCAGACGGTTTTAGCCAACCTATTCAATAAGGACAGGTAGAGTACATGACTAGGATGTAACAAATTCATGCAGTCATATTTAGGAAATGGGAAGAAATGGGAGGATTTATAAATACAGTGGTAAATGGAAAAATGCCGTTGAGGTTTAGCAAAGCGAGGATGTGCCAGATTTTCTTGATGGATTTCTTTTGATGAAAGCTCTTTTTCCAGACAAAGAAAATGCAGTAGATCTCAACTTGTTTTTTGACTTTTGGAAAACACTTGACATAGTGGCACATGGGAAATTATGAGTTAACAGGGTGAAGATGGGGGTTACTAGGAGAACTGTAACGCATTAAATGAACTGACTAAAAGAAGATGAGAACAAGTTGCATTGACAGAAAAACTGTTGGGTTTGTAGGAAATTACCCGTGGAGTAATTCAAAAGTTCTTTGTGGAATTGAGTTTTAATTTTTTTCAAAAATGCCCTTGCCACCAGAAGTGTCAGTGTGCTGATGAAATTTGTTGACAGTGTGAAGTTCAGAGACATCTTTCATACAGAGGAGAGAGATGTGACATGTGAGGAACTTCATGACTCAGAGATATGGTTTAATAGATATGATCAGAAGAATGGAGAAGCCTTTGCTAGGGAGACTAAAAGATCTGTGTGCTTAAACCACTAAGCAGAGGATGTTACTGTTACTACTTCAGGATGAAGGCAAGGGGCAGGGAAGGGGAAAGGCTGTTTAAAACCAGGAACAAACAGTTTTAAAGAGACGTAAGTTGGAAGTGAAAATAGCCTAAATATTCTAGCATTCAGAGCAATGACTTTGTCAATTGTCTTCCAGCGGAGGATTGATAGTAATAATTTTGAATAATGTTCTTCATTAAACTCAAAGGGATTTCCTGCTGAGTCCCTGAGGTCGTGTGGACCCCAATTCAGTGGCTGAGAGTCCCTCCCAGCACTGTGGTGTTAGATAAATTCCCTACTAAAAGGGACCAGAAAATTATAGCTATAATTATGAAATTGTATTTCTTTTTATTGATCAATGTCTTTCCATAGAAAATGTCAGTGCTTTGAAAAAAAACAAAACAAAACAAAACAACCCAAACCCAACCAAGCCAACTCCTCCTCCCCCCATGCAAATGGCACCAACACCAACACCTAAGTCCTGGAAAACTGGTTTTGTCTGTGAGCCCCCCTCTCCACTCCCTCCTCCCCTCCCCCCCCATCTCCTGGGAGCTACTGATGCAGTGGGTCAGGTGTCCGGTTCTCATGACCCCCTCTGCTCTGTTTCCCACAGGCACTGCAGTCTGTCTTGCTGGTGAACTGCATTGTGCCCGATCAGAATTGTGGCTGGTGGAGAACTGGGACGTCTGAGAGAGCTTGTCTGCTTTTAGAACTTTTTATTTTGTTAAAAGTAATGCATTTCCATGGAAACAAAGCTGTTTGAGGAAATTTAATTAGTCAAAAATCCCATTTACAATAACAATATAGTTTTGATGAAAATGTCTTTTACGTAGTAGTAATTAACAATGCAGTAATGCAAATAATTCCTACATGCTCAGGCTAGCTAAGAGAAAAACACGGGTTTTGGAGATGGCTAAAATTTCCTATGGCTTTGATAATTTGTTTTCTTAGAACTGAGCAAACATCACACCGATATCAAGAACCTCATCAAAGCTTGATCTTGCTGTCACTGGCTTCAGTGGGAACAAGACTGGACCCCAGGTGAACTTCTGAGATCACTGCTAGGTAGCTTAAATTAATTAACCATCTTCTACCCTCCAGCAGTAGCTGCTGTTAGCAATCTCATTTCATTTTCTGAATTGAAATTACAGTAATGCTAAAGCATTTAACTTTGTCTCTTTTATATGACACTATTTTTGACATCTAATAGGACTACTCTTCTGGCATTTACTATCCTTCCTTTATTACAAGTCTGCCTGCCTTTCATTACATTTTCATTATTCTTATGGTGACTATATTTCATATTTATCACAGTGGTTAAAATTATATCAGTCACAATCAGCAATCATATACATTACTGAAATGTTTATTGATCTGTAAGCAACAGGTACAGTAAATTTTTAAAATGTTGTTTCCCGAAGGACATGAATTAATTCAGGCATTTTAGAACTGAGCAAAATACTGTTACTGTGGTAAGGATATTAATTTATCATGCAATAAATCTTTTGCTTAACTGGTCAATATTGATTATGTGCAATAGCTATGACTGCAGCGGTAGGCAGTGGAACAGCAGAAAAAAATTGCCTTTTTAAAGAACTGTTTTCATTGTTATTTAAAAAACAACACTTTTAAATAACAGTATTCTTACTACTAATGAGTTCCAATAATAAAAAGTTAAGAGTATAAATCAGTAAACAACTTGGTTTACTATAACCCAAAACCTCTTACATGTGTCTTTGTTCAAGCTGTTGGTTGTTTCAGATTTTAATGTTCATCTTCTGTGTTTGAGATTTGGAGGAGATGAAATGAAGTTTTTTACCCATTCTAAAACTTGTGTTGACAAATATTCGTAGTCAATAGAAATAAACTTGGTTTCACTTCGAGACTGCACTGAGATCATTTCCAGCTCTAGCTGAGAGAGTATTAAAAACCAGTCAAGGTCAACCCTTCTTGGCCCATGTTCCATTAAAAGTCATGCAATTATCCTGCTGCCTTACTTTCTTAGGAAATCCTAATTATCCAGGGTCCCTAGAGCACATAACAAGACTATTAAGGTGTATTTCAGTTTCCTGTAAAGTCTAGCCTATTAAACCGCTGTTATTGTAACTAGACAGCTGTATAGATGCCCAAACCTTGTGTGTTTGTGAGGAAGGAGGGGGCTGAAGCTGGGACCAACCCAGTGTGACTTTGCTCCTCTTCATTGCCTTGGTCTCTCTCACCACCTAGTCTTGCCTGTCTCAATAGCTGACATTCCCAACAAAGCTGAGACCCGAGCTTCCTTGCCACTGGCTGCTTGGAAAGAGATTATGACTGCTATGGATCCTCAGCCCCATAGCCCTAAACAGTGGGGGAGTTCATTGCTCTAAAATTGTGTTGAATCAGAGGTAAGGCTGAGGAGAAGGTACATCTCTCAGTGCTAAGAAAGAGTGCTATTTCAGGACTTAGAGACCTAGTGTAAGTGTCTGGCCACCGACATATATGGTCAGGGACACCCTTGGAAATAACTTTTCTGTCTCCCTGTTCCTCTGGCTGATGACAGAATTGCTTGCAACAACTCACCACTCACTACTGCTCACAAAGCAGTAGAAAAACAAGTCTCCACCCTGAAGCATTCAAGAAGAGCAAACAGTCTGTTCCACCTGTGGAGATACAGCTGAGGGGAAGGCAGGACAGAGAAAAATGGACAATATTCCAAAGGAGCCCACAGAGTAGAGGGACAATTTCTGCTTATACCACATGTACATAAAGTGGCTGGAGTAGTAGCATGCAAGTGAGGTGTCACCCACTGGCCTTCGCTGTGTAATAAGGACATGGTGTCCCAGTTCTTCATATGCCACTTGACGCTTTCATTCAAAGGGATAAAGTGAAGCAATTGATGTTGGATATGGGTTCACCTATGATGCAAGGCTGCGCTATTGCTCTGTACTTTCTGATTTTTGTTAAGTAGAGGTGTTCATTGATGTGCTGCTGCAGTGTTAAACGCTGCTATTCACTATTTAAATAGACACCATGGGGAGTGTAAAACACTGCTTGTTTTGATAGGTGAAATGCAGTTTTCGTGTTGTGATCATTCCTTATTTTGGCAAAAATTTCAGAAGAAAGAATGTGTCTTGGGGGAAAGAGGGGAGACACGACAGC
>NW_009260774.1:2012824-2048869 GCF_000687185.1 Egretta garzetta
TTCCCTAAAGCAGGGGATCTCATCCAAACAGCTTACTGGGAACAGTTTGGGGCCAGTAATATCCCTTGTCTAGGAAAGTACTGGTTTCAGGAAATTGCTTGTGAAAGCTGAGCCAAGAAGTGTCCTTACAGCAAAATGGTCCTGGCATTTGCAGGGCAATGCTTGAGGCTGTGTCCTGGGCAGTTGGCTCACTAGAACTGATGTGGGCAGATTGTGTGAAGAGGAATTAGGATAGCAGGGAAGGAGCAGAGTAATCAGTAGGTTGTGAGATACACACTACAAGTTGGAGGTAGGGAATAGGTTAAGGTTTTTTTGTATTCTACCATGGGAGAATGCTACTTAAGACTTTTAGCTTCGACCATTAACTTTCTTGGACTCTTACAAACCACAGCATTTCTGAAAATAATGCAAATTATAATGTAGATTTTCATGTACTTAGAAAATGAATTGTCAAACAATCAGATACTGTCACCTGCAGTATTTCAGCTCCTGCAATCTGTCTTTGTAACATAAAAAAGTCCCCTGTCATTTATTCCTAGAGCCTTTTCCCCATACATCAAGTTTGGCCTTCCTACTGTACTTTTACTTTTGCTTCTGGATGGGGTGTAACTCCAACAAAAAACCACAGTCTTGTTATATTTGTGAACTGTCCTGATTCTTAGACTGTATTCAAATCCTAACTCTTGTCCTCTTACTTCCTCTTTTCCTACAAGCTGCTAAACTGGGCCTGGGTCAGGCTGGATTCCTGAGAGGGTTTACTCATACTGCCATCAGAAGCAAATATTACAAGCAAGACAAAACAACACGGAGGGTAGGTACCAGAATGAAGGAAAAATTTCTGGCAAAAAATAATTACACTATGTAAGATAATCCAGGTGTCATTGTTGTGATATTATTGTTCTATAAATATACTTAAAACCTCAATCTTTGATCTTAATTTTCAAATACAATTATTTTAGTTACTGACCTCTGTGCAAGTATTTTTCTTCTTGAAGAAGAATAACTTTTTATCTGAGACATGAATCATCCTGAGGTGTCATTTTAAATTTGAAACTAGATGGCCAAATATTAGAGTTTTATGATGCCACTACAAGAACTGGACATGAATTATTTCTTTGCAGAAATGAGGCAATAGGATCTGAAATATTCCTGCTATAATATTTAATAGAAAATTATTACTTTTTTTCAAAAAAGTTAAATCAGATATGAATGCTTATAGTAGCCAGAAAAATCTGCGATTTAATAAAAAGTTATACCATCAGAGTAACTAAGTTGAGACGCCCAGATGCATGGTGGTGGTTTACCCTACTTCTGTAAAAAAAACAGTATTTGATGTTTACATCTTGAGTCGTGTTTTCATTTCAAAACCCATATTCACAAGAGACTTGAGGCGGTCAGGACTGCAGTTTGGTTTGCCTGAGTCTGAGATTTTTTACTTTGGTATGCTTGTACTAAAACCTCAAAAGGAGGTCCCAGCATTGTTTTGTCTTCAGCAGATGTACCTTCATTTATTTTTGATCATGGAGACCCTTCAGTTACTTCCACTTTCCTTTTACTCCCAAAGGCTCTTCAAAGTAGAGCAATGAGTTGTGTGTCATGGAAGGCTATTGATCGAAGGTCTCATAAGTCACCTCTTGCTTTATAGGAGTGAAATAGTTGTTAGTGAGATTTTATTTGTTTTGCAAAGTGATGTGAAGGATCCACTTTTTTCCCCATTTGGGGAATGAGACAACACTTCAGTCTGAGATGCAAAAAATAACTTTATAAAAACATATCCTTTTCATTTTTTGGAACATGTTAAATGCTAATTATACCAAAGCAAGCTACTTTCCACTGGGTATTAAAGTGAGACATCTAAAACAAACTGTCAAGTACATGTATATATAATTTAATGAACTTGCTTTGATTTTTTTAACAGAGCACAAGCGAGCTAACTGTCCCTTTGATGCTGTAAATGATGACAGTGAAGAAATCAGAGGCTGGGTATAGCTGTGAACATGGGCCATAAAAGGCTGAAGCCACTGCCAGGAGCTTACTTCAGGTATTACTTCTTTTGCCTTTCCAATTTATAGAATCAAAAGAGATTAAAAATGAGATGACAAGATAATCTCTCATTTTACACAGCTAATTGAGAGCTCAAACACTCATATCGAATACTTTGGCAGAATAAAATAAAGATGAGAGGTAAATGATGAAAATATTTAGAACAGATAAAAGAAATTCTATCTATTTCTTGGGGGCATAAACACCACATATAAAATCAGTAGTCTCCACTGGATTTCAGAGAACCTGTACTTCTCTAGTACTGACTTTCCTCCCCTGCCACCTTTCCAGTTTCCTCTGAAATAACCTTCTAATAAGACACCATCAAGAAAAAGTCAAGGAGTTAACTAGTGTGTCCATGGAAACAGTAGGAGTTGATGGAGTCATGTGTACAAGTGAGACTCTGTCGGCTTTAACCCTGTTACTTGCAAGGCTTTTTCTTTAAAGCTTAAGGCAAAGCCAGAAGATTATAAAGAATATACAAAATAATATTTGAAGAATTTTAAAAAGGTACAGCATCAACAGCCTGAAGACCTGAGAGTCTCTTGGTTCTGCCACAGACATCCTAACTTCTGTGAGCATGAGTGAATACCTTCAATGGTTTTTTTCCCCTTATACTCTTTTTTTTGGTCAAGACTACTTAGACTGCCACTTGAGGAAAGGACTGTCTGCTACGGTGTATTTGTTACAATGCAGAGCACTTTGGGATTCTGACCTTTAATGTCACTAGGTGCTACTACAGGGCTAAATCTAAATAATAAAAATTATAGAAGTACTAACATGTATTCTTAGTAGCTTTGGAAAGATTGAAAATTATTTTGCTCTTGCTTTATTAAGGTACAGTCAATGAGACTTCTTTCTTCTGAGGTCCTACCCAGCAGAGCAAGGGTAATGATTCACTATTTCCCTAATCTTTCCTTCATTAGGCATTTTTAAAGCTAAAATACCAAATTCATGAAGGGTTGAGGGTTGAACAGCAGTATGAATTATTTCAATTTAATTTTTATAATAGATTACTGAATGTCAGTAACATCATTCATCTACCACAAGATACCCACAGACCTAGTTGTCATTTTCTGCTGAGGCCATAGATCCATGGCAGGGCACATTAGTTTGAGCAGAGCACTCTGCTAAAGTGGGCGTTCAGCTTTCAGGATAGTCCTGGCTTGTACTTGTCTAGGTTAGTGTGCGTGTAGAGCAAGTTCACCTGCAGCTGAACAAATTAAGCAGGCAAACAGACTGAGAACGTGCCTTTTCTCAGGACTCCATCCCTTTTTGTCCTGCCTGTTGCTGGCTGGCTTTAGGTGCAGTGCCTGGGAGCAAACCTCTCAAGTAGAGTTTTTCAGAATATAAGGCATGAAATGCTTTTCAGAAAACAACGCAGCTTGCAATGAAATGTTTGGTAGTTTGAAGTGGTTTCCATTTAAATGCAAAATCAGCCTTTCTGAAAAAAAAAATAAAAACACTCCACCTGTTCCAAAACGCAAGCCAACAACACCTTTCCTAATCTATACAAAGCAAATTTTGGAAGTTGTGATATGATCCAGACTAGAAATTCTCATTTATTTCCTTGATGAAATTTAGTTACTTTTTATTATTGTTCCGTGTGCTACTAGTATAAATTCAATATATGATACAATTTTTAATTATCAGGAAAGGAAATACAAGGGGCATTAGCAAACAAAACACTAAATCCAACTCTAAAAAATCTGTGCAGCAAGTTATGGTCCTCAGAAGAAACTTGCACCAAGCATGTTTTCTTTTCTGCAAACCTACTGCTTTATTTGGTACCTAAATGGGTGTAACTGTCTGCAAAAAAAAGTCTTCTCCTGCCTTTTATGTTCTTATCTCTCATATAATTTATCCTGCTTTAAAAATAGTGTGCTTTAATTGCTGACTTATACCTGTGGGCCGCAGAATGAAACCTCTCAATATCCATATTTTTTATTCCAGTAGAGGAAAGAAATTATGATCTATTAGAAATAGTCTAAAAAACCCCAAATAAACAAACAAAACCCTCAAGTTTTAAAAACTCTATTATTCTTGAAAGTAGTGGTTGTAAAAGAAATGAAGAAGGAAAAGGGATATATATAATAAAGGGAAACAGTTTAGACTAAAAGAATAAACACAAAAAGCTTTCCCCAATGCCTTTGTGCAGCGTCTGTTTTAAGGAAGAAAGGTTACCAGAAAAGTGCTTGCAGACTGTAGTGTAAAAGTTACTGTCTTAAGAAATGCAATCTGAGATCATCAGTTTTGTTAAATCCTAATAAGTGATCAGAGTGCTAACAAAACCCACAAACAGCATGTGTTTCTGTTTTGTTGGCTGCATTCATGGCTCACTTTTCATTTATTTCACAGATTCAGAAGTGCTAGAAAAAGAAAAAAAAATACTGGGTATTAATCGTTAGCGTTTCAGAGGAAATACCACAAAACATTAGGCAGAGAGATCGCTGCAAGCAAAGAAAACACCATTCACCACTCACTAACAGATCCAAGACCCCTATGGATGTTACCCAGCTGAATGCAAATATGTAGTTTGTGCACAGCCTAATAAGATCCTCTCTATTTTTGCACCAAGATCATGTAATTGATTAATGAGGTCTTTTTTTTTACTTTAGCTTTTTCCATATTTGGAGCTTGAGGCCTCATCTTGCCTGGAGAGAGCCCCAAGAGGAATCATAGGATCATTTGGTTGGAAAAGACATTTAAGATCATTGAGGCCAACCGTACCTGTCCACTACTAAACTGGGTCACTAAGCACCTCGTCTACCTGTCTTTTAAATATCTCCAGCGATTTTAAATACCTCCATTGGAACTTGACCACTTCCCTGGGTAGCCCATTCCAGTGCCTGATAACCCTTTCAGTGAAGAAATTTTTCCTAATACCTAACCTAAACCTCCCCTGGCACAACTTGAGGCCATTTCCTCTCGTCATATCACTTGTTACTTGGGAGAAGAGACCAACACCCACCTCGCTACAACTTCCTTTCGGGTAGTTGTAGAGGACAATAAGGTCTCCCCTCAGCCTCTCCAGACTAAACAACCCCAGTTTCCTCAGCTGCTCGTCATCAGACTTGTGCTCCAGACCCCTCACCAGCTTTGTTGCTCTTCTCTGGACACGCTCCAGCAACTCAATGTCCTACTTGTGTAGGCTTACTTGAGTGGCCCAAAACTGAACACAGTATTCGAGGTGCAGTCTCACCAATGCTGAGCACAGGGGAAGGATAACTTCCCTGGTCTTGCTAGTCACACTATTTCTGATACAAGCCAGGATACTCTTGGCCCTCTTGGACACCTGTGCACACTTCTGGCTCATATTGGGTCAGCTGTTTGACCAATACCCCTAGATCTCTCTCTGCCAAGCAACTTTCCAGCCACTTATCCCCAAGTGTTGCATGGGGTTGTTGTGACCCAAGTGCAGGACCCAACACTTGGCCTTGTTGAACCTTATACAATTGGCTGCAGCCCATTGATCCAGCCTGTCCAGGTCCCTCTATAGTGTCTTCCTCAAGCAGATCAACACTTCCACCCAGCTTAGTGTCATCTGCAAACTTACTGAAGGCACACTCAATCCCCTCATCCAGGTCACTGATAAAGATATTAAACAGAACTGGCCCCAACACTGAGCCCTGGGGAACACCACTTGTGACTGGCCTCCAACTGGATTTAATTTGAACAAGGCACTGTGTCTCTTCGGCTGCTCTGAGTGAGTAAGAGCTGCTCCCATGGACCTGCTTCTTCCTGGGCATCCCGAATAATGCAGTGTGGAAGAACCATCTGAGGATGACCTAAACCAAGCATATTCTTCAAATGTCCTGCCCAACGAGCTGATAGATGTCTGTGCAACACTCACGAACTCCTAGCTTTGGGGATAGTTTGTGAGAGCAACAGGGAATGAGTAACGACCCCAGGCCCTCTGTGGTCCTCCTCATCTGAAGAACCAATCTGTACTATCCCAGGAAGGGAAGCCAACAACATAATGATGCATCCTTGGTAGCTGGCTGTGGGATTCCTTTGTAACGGTAAAGTCATGTCTAAAATAAGGATTTTTTTAATACCTCTCTCTCTTTTTCTCTCTTATTTAATTTCTTCCCTCATCCTCCTCTCCATTATTAAAGTTCATTCAGGCATTTATTTATTAAAAATTTCCCCTTGACCTGGAGTGTCCTATTCTAGACCTCATTCTGATTAAAGCTCTTGCCTTAACGTACTATATATTTCTCATGAAAATCTACACAACTGTCCTGAATCAATGCAGTATTTAACTTTTTTTCTTTTCCTTTTTTGTTTTTGTTCAGACACAGGTGTGAAAAAAGACAGAGTAAAAGAAAAGGAAGGGATATGATTGTCCTCCATGTTTCACAGCTAATTGTTGTGCTTAGGAAAATTAAAGTTTTGATATGGAAATTTAGCCTTACACTTCCAAATAAAACCATGGCAGGAGATTAATCTGTACAAGTCCAGCAATATGATTAACTAATCCAGTCTTTGTGCCTGTGGTGGGTATTTTAGCCTAAACATTTGTAATGTAATCTATCATGATAATCAGTAAAATGTGGATACTTTGCATAATACTTTAATAAGTGTGTTTGCGCACAGAATAAATCTTTAATTGCTGGTTTGAGGAGGCCAATTTTAGCAGTTCTCTGTCAGCCTTATTATGATGAATCAAGTTAATTTATACATCTAGCTTACTTCTCTGTCTGAATTCATCTTGCATTTCCACTGGAGGAAACCACACGGCAGATCTCTGGAATTGCAGTATCTGCCAGGCAGAAGATGGTGAAACTGGGAGCAGCCACAACCTTCTTCCAGGTGGGCATGGGGCAGAGCAGGAAGTGGCCACTGATAGCAAGCACGGAGCCTGCATGGTGGGTCAGAACATCCAAAAAATTACTCTTCGTAAGTGCTTTCTGCAGAATATAAGAGCATTGTGTGTCATATGGAAGACAGCAATGGAAACACCATCTCATTTCCCTATGTAAGCATGTTTTTTTGGTGATCAGGGCTTTTCTAGGTAAGGCGAGGTAGGTTGAAACTGTCTTCTCTGCTTTAGTGAATCAAAATCATGGATTATAATTGTGGACCCAATCTGGCAAGCTCTGATACACTGTTGTATACTCTTCTGCAGAGAAAGTATATTCCTGGAATGGCCCCATAAAAGCCACTCGGAACCATTCCTGTGAGTAAAATTAAGCATATGTGTAAGTATCTGTGGCATCAGGATCTATGTCTAAGATGGCCGGTGAAGCACAGTATAGCCATGAGAACTGATTTAAGAATGTAAATTTTCTTTGCTAATGCAATTCTCCTGGCAAAAGAGAAAGATAGGGGTCACTTAGTACACATATCTGCACCTTTTTTCATGAGTTGTTCTGCATTCTGTTAAACCCACTACTAATTTTTCTCTGTACTGCCTGAAAACAGAGCAATTAATTTATGGTGATTTCAATTACCATTTCCCACACTGACTAGACTTAAAACACAGTATCAGGTCAGTATATAGTAGGGAAATTGCAATTTTCTTTGAGCCTCTGTAGTATTCAGACAGCTGGTGTAGGTTCATTAGGAAAATTAGAAAGAAAAAAAAACCCCACAAACAGAAAACAAACTGGCAAAATGAAACCACACAATATTTCTCCTTCTCTTTTTGGGTGAGATAGCTACCCTCCATTTTCCAGTCTACTAACTCTTTCAATTCCATTGCAATAACTGCATTTTTGTAAGTTTTAACAATAACTGTCTGAAATACTACAGGATAAAATCACTAGGAGAGACTGGGGCTATATAACCTCTAAAAGTTTCTCCAGTATGTAAAAACCAGGTCAGAGAGTCAAAGTGTAGGTCTCTCAGCAGCAGCTGCTTACCTCAAATATAATGCAACTCTGAGGAGATAAAGAAGATCCTCTTAAAATAAAATAAATTGAATAATTCACTGACTTTATTACATCTCCCCAAAGAGGTAAAAAACCCTGAAAGACAGAAGAGTTGTAAGGACATTCACGGTCCCCATACTGAGGAAATGGATGGCTTTATGGTGACAGATCAGGCATAGCTTGTAGTGAGGACACAGCACAGACAGTCTGCTTGGCTGCAGAGGCTCCTGTGGTAACCAGGTTTGGAGAAGTTTGTTGCATGACAGCAACTTTGACATCTTCAGGAGATAGAGCACCATTCATTCGAGGCAGGGAATGAGGGGGGAGAGATGAACTCATCTTCATCATGGCCCAGTGGACAGGTCCATTGTGTGGCTGCAGAGTCGATGACCTGACAGGTCCCTGCACAGGTAGAGCATGGAGGAGCACAAACATCTTTTCTTCCCATTTGACCTTTTCATACAGTCGCAGGCCTGGCCGAAGCTCTGTATACAGCTACAAAGCATGCAATCACAGCAAGGCCCTCACAGTTATGAGCTTGATCGCTCGGTGAAATCAAAGGAGCCAAGATCCATGCGTGCACCATAGCAAACAGCAGGAACTTTACCTCTGGCTGTAGGAACATAGAATTAAGTTGTTATGGCAGAGCTGACCCTAAAATTGATAATAATTCTACTGAGGCTCAAATATAGCCAAACCAGAACTGACTATTATTTTTTGTTTGCAAGAATGCCTTTGGCATGAAGATGCTAAAATTCAGTGGAATTTAAAAAGTAATGAGTTTAAAGCAGTGTCCTTTTGAAAAATGATTAAAATAATTCCATAGCAAACCCTGCAGTTTCCCTTCTCTTTGCTTGTAACGGCACCGCCACCACCCTTAACCTCCCTGTCATTTACAAAGTTTCACAAAATGGCTATAGACATTTGCTTCGAGGCTGAATTTATGTCAGATAAGTTCTGGGCCCAGAAACAATTTGGGCTTTGACTTGTGAAATAGAGGTACCCCGGGGTCTTTAATCTTTCTGTGAAAAAGCTTTTATAAGTTTTCTGAAATGTCATGTTGGAAACCCATGTATATAGGGACCAGACTATGACCCAGTTATCACCTGTGCAAATCCAGAGTGATTACACTGAGTTCAGTGGAGATGCAAAGATTTAAAATGATGTCAGCTGGGATCAGAATTTAGCTTGTTGTCTCCTGTACTAACTTCAGATCTAAATATTCCAGTAGAAACATAAAAACTGTAATTATATGGCCTTTATTTCCCCCCCTAAACTCAGGCATTAGGAAAGTAAATCTTCCCTTTTTATGCATTTCTATTTCATAGTGGTTTTTTTTTTTTCTTTTCCTAAGATAAATGATAGCGGGGAATACAATTTTCTGTTGGCAATTTGTTCTTTAATAAGCTCTTTAACATTCCAGCTATTCAAAGCTCCATGAAGCAAACTTACTGCTGGTTCCATTTTACTCTAAAAGGTAATAATGATTATCAGCTAGGTAGAGTGCTGTAAGATAATTCAGGTAAACTGAAATGGCTAATGTAGATTACAGTGAATTAATTATTTAGAGATGTTCGGCAAAGGAATGTTAAAACTCTACTGTAAACATTCTGGGGCAAGGACCAGGCTTTTACTCTGTGCACAGATCCCAGAACAACAGGACCCGTAACTGTGACAGCTAAGCTCACCTACTACAAATTACAAAAATATAATATCACCCAAGCAAATCAGCAATGGGTGATTCTGATCTCAGTGTATTGCAACTGTGTTGGCTTTAGCGGTGTTATTCCCTATTTACTGCTGTGTAACTGTGGCCTACTATACTTATTCCCCTACCCAGCACTTTAATTTTATAACGGCAATAATGAGTATGGCACAGGGCATTTTCAGTGGATCTTTATTGTACCTTGCCACAGCTTCAGTGCTGCAATGGGAGATGCAGCAGCATTTCTTTAAAGTACCAGCCCCAGCTCTTTGTTGACTTGGAACAATTTGTCTGGTGCAGAGGGAAGCATCTGACAATGTGTCCTACCCCACGGACACCACATGCTCAGCAGCATTCAAGTGGTTAAATGATCAAGTACGGTTAAAAGCCTCCGGCTGCACCTCAGGCCATCAGATTCTTCCCAGCTGGCCATTAATCCCCAGGAAATGCCCTACGGATAGATCGTTATTACTTACATACACAATTAGAGATTTACAGTATGCTGCTGTCGACTGAAAAATAACAAAAATAAGAGTTCAGAAGCATCTGAGTTAAAATGTAAGTTAGCTGTAGAAGTGACTTGGGATCCCGTGTACAGAGGCATGTAACTGTCTGCCTGGCGCTTTGTGAACACACGGCACGAGCCTCCTACAAGCTCACTTCCTTTCCCATCACTTTCCAGCTCTCATTTGCTGTGGGGGTGGCTAGAGAAGCCATAGCTCCTTTCCCCCCAGGACCCTTTAAGCTGCCGGTGCATCCAACTAGACTTGCCCACAAGTTGCCCATTGCTGATACTGGCACAGACTCATCATGCTGCTGAGGGTGGAGCTGCATTGCTAGCACCTGAGCACAAACTGCACTCTTTGGTCCTGTTTTCCCTGGGACATCTCTGTCCCAGATTTTTTTTCTATGTGGGAATAATATCTTCCCTTCATGAAAGGTTTGGCCCTATGTCTTTTTACCTGCAAGGTACAAACGAAGGGCTCTAATACAGACTGTCTTCTCTTTCTTTTGAGACACCATCAGGCACAGAAGTTTGCCATGACACTTTCTCCACACAATGAGATGAGATGAACAAGTGATAAAGGACAGAAGGCAGCTCTTGGCATAGCAAGCTGTAAGAGTGTTCTGGGGACTGGCTTGGTAGGAGCATCTTCTGATTGTCCTCACTCAAAATCCATAATATTTTTTTCCTAAACAGTGTTCAAAGCTTGGGGTTTTGGCTCTCACGACAGGGCTTTGGATCACCTGGTGAAAAGAAGGTGCTGAGTCCCAAGGTTGCAGGCAGTCACGGTATGCCTGGAGGGATGTCTTTGTTAGGGGTGCACATGGTCCTATTAGATGGCCAGGTCCCTGCCGTGGGTGAATGATGCCTTGTTGGTCACTTGGTTCCTGACACAGGAAACAGGGCAAAATGCATTATTTCATCCACATGTTCCTAAACTTCAGGAGCTGCAATGGCAGAGGGCTCCCTGGGAGTGTCTCAGCCATGCTGCCAATTGTATGGGAGGTAGGAAGTCAGAAGATCCCTGTGGAAATTTTTCAGTGCATGTTCCTTCGTTTGATTCTCAGGACCAGAGAGGATTCCAGATGTCCTCTTCCCTGTCTGCAATATACAGGAGGGAATTCAATCCCAAGCTGGAAAAGCTTAAAAAACACCACATAAAAAAAGAAGGCTTCTCAGCTGTAGATAACTTTATTTTGTGTGGTTACCATTCTGTTCATCTTTGAGGTTGATTTGAGCTCAGTAAGGGCTATTCAGATGGGAGCACATCCAGGGAGAAACATTCCCAGACTTCACGCTATTTGGAACAGGTACTGTTTCCTTACTCTCTATAAAATGCTGTGCATATCTAAGGTGTCATAACAAATGCTTAAATAATACTGCTTTGGCATTTGACCAAAATGGGTTATATTTACTGGGAAGATCTAAAACCCCTCAGCTCTGCCACATTTATTAAGAGATAAAAGGGATAAGATTATTTTTTTCCAGTTAAATGTGTTTAAAAGTCTTTAGACAGAAAGGGAAAGCTCCTAAATTATTTGCAAGTACTGCAGGATCTACCAGTCTCAAACAAGTGAATACAATTAAATCGTGGCTTAAATTCTCAATCAAAGGAGTGAATATGGACACAATTATTTGTACCACTTGTCTCTTATATTGACTTTTTCCCTCAGAGCAAAACCACACCGAACTATCTGAACAAGTATATAGAAGAGTTAGATACCTCTAAAACGGCAATCTAAAGTCTTCTGCTTGAATCTTGCTTTACTGTAAAGATCCTTGCATGCTTTAGTTTTTGACATGAAGGTTCTAATGGACTTCTACTTGTATCTGGCAGGACATATAGGTCTCCTGTGCATATCACATGGAGGACTCAGTTTGTGTTTGTTTTTCAGATATACCTACTAGATTCAGACCTACATGAAATGCAACTGCTGCTTTCCTTCAAAACAAGGCCTTTTTATACAGAACAATTGTGGTTTATACAATTCTAAGTGAGTTCCCTAACACCAAAAAGGTTCTGGGAGGGGTGGGGCAAGTCCTTCTCCTTAAGGGACATCACCTTCTCCAGGGAGTGGGCTAACCAGCATCTTCAGATGTCACTGATTGCTTAGAGATAGCCACTTTCTTCTAGTCTCTCCACTTTGCATGGGGTGGGGGTATCTAGGTCACTGAACCAGAAGTTGAAGCTCTTGAAGTACCCTAAGGAACAGGACTCTCATGGGGGACTTGGGAGACCTGACCTCAGTCCCCAATCCAAGAACAGTTTATGCAGTTTACAACAGTCTGTAGATAAAATCATTAGAGTAGAGGCACAAGTCCTCCCAAAGGAAACTGCTTACCACAGCTTACATGGTGAATCTCTGAGGTCAGCACAAAGTGAAAGAGCTGCTGGGGAAATTTCAAGTGAGCAGGGCCCTCCCTTAGGAAGGACTGGCAAGCTGTTGGTACGGTGTTTAAGATGTTCTCCCCCGAGATTTTGAAATTCTTCAGGCAGAAAAGGGAACAACCAGGGGCAGGGCTGTCATGTTCTGAGTGAGGGCACTGACAACTGCTTAATGCAAAGTGAGCTTTACTTCCTTCTGCACTGGGTTTTTCACAATATTAAATTCTTGAAAGGAAGAGCTTTGTCCTTCAGCCTCAAGTGAGATGTCAGAACAGTGTGTATTAGTTCAGGGAGCCGGCCCTGAGTACGGATGAGTAAAGGACATGTATTTCATGGACAGGCCGAGTGTTTTGTGTTTTATGGGCTAGGTAGCTCTCAAAATGCTGTTCCACCTGCTATCTATGCGGACCCAGTTCTGAGGTGACTAATACTTCACATTCATGAAGCTGGCTAGAGGAGGCCTCATTCATAAAGGTGGAGTTTATAATGAGGATTATAATGCAAAAATGAAGGAATAGCCATAGTCAGAGTGGTTGCACCCATTTGTGGATGTGAGGCTGAGAGAAAAAATGCAGTCCAACCTTTCTGCTATGCAATTCTTTGGATGAACAGTGTTTTGCATATTGGTAAGTAAATTTGTGTTGTACTACCAAAAATGTTAGCAATAGTTAACACTTATGTTTCGTTAGAGAGGGAAAATGTCCAAAACCGGAACAAATTAAATTTGAATTTTCCCATTAAATAAGATTGCAAGAATTTTTGGCTTGACACTACAAGTTTCAGAAAAATTGAAACTGTTTCATTCGGAAGTTAATCATGCAGCACTTCTGTGTTTTTAATGTTCTTTTACATAAAACCAGTTTAATTTCCCAAAAGTCATTTTGAAGCAAAAAGTGAAACATTTCATTTAACAAATGCAGACATTATTGAAAGGCTTTATTCTGATTTTTCCTTAAACAAAAAGCTGTCAGGGTTGACATTTTTTCAAAACATGTGGATTTCAGGAAAGGTTGTGTGTTTTTTCTTTCCACTGAAAATCCATATTGACAAGGGAATTCAAATGGAACCTAATGCTCAGGGGTTTTGTGTGAAGTACTGAGTCTTTTTGAAACTGGCATTGAATTTGGATACATAAGAAATTATTTGTAAAGAACTGTTTTGTGGGTTGCTGCTGAAATGAGTTGACTCCAGTAACATTCACTTAAGAAAATTTGGTCAAAAAAAAAAAAAAAAAGTCCTGAAAGCACCAGAAACAAAAAGACATAATGTTTCCAATCTGTAGGATAACAGTAATTTTCTCAAGTAGACTTTTTGGAGAAGTCTCCTTTTTTAATCTTCTGCCCCAAAACCTATACTTATGGTGAATGGTTTTGCAAGTACTGGCCCAGCTGAGCCAGCTGTGGGGATAAGCAACCAAGGCAGATTATGCAGCAGAGTCCACATGGGGCCCTAAAGGGATAAGCCCTACCTAAGCCTCCCTGCTAGAGGAACATGACCATAGGTCTGAATGCTCGTTGTTAGCCCATGTGTGTAGATAACCGTCACATTATTTCCTACTGTTATTAGGCCCATTGTGTATTTTTTTCGATCTGTGAGCCAAATCAGTCATTAGGATGGAAAGGAAAAGCTGGTAATATGTGATTTCCCATGATCATGTCTGAGTTATTTTTAGTGTGCTGAGCTCCACCACTCGTATGTGACACTGCATTAAAACACTGAGGGAACACAAATCTTGAGTAGACAGGAGTTGTCATATACTTGAGATTTCTGATAAAAAATTGAAACATGAGACCTAAATGAGGGTCTCTAAGTGTGCATTCAAGGCAGCTGTTCTGACAGAAGAGGCTGAGACCTCCAGAGGTTCTACAGTGCTGTATTTAGTTGTCAATAATTAATGTTTTAAAGGTTTCCTAAGAATAATTCACATATACAAAGTGCAGACATACAGGTCAATAGTGTATATTTGAAAGAGTTCATAAGCATGCAAGATCTATTAGAGTTTAAAGAATCAATAATTCTCTTAGGAGCCCATACATATGCATCGACAAGACAGGGAGGATTGTTATTATAGTCTATCAAATCAATAGCCCACATTTAAGAGCAGTATGAAAGGTAGTTTTAAATGCCTATCAGATCAGGCATTACCATGTTGTCAGAGATACAGGGATCAGTAAGTGGATTGTAGCCAACTCCGAGGTCATAATAATCCAGGAAAGGGCTCACGTCTGTTCTTCCAAACATTTTGGGACCAACTGTCAAATGATGTGACTAGCTTTATGGCAGCAGCACTGCTATTTCAACTGCATTGATGATTTTTTTTTTTTTTTTGATGGTCCCCAGTGGATTCTGAGCACTACCCTTTCCTCATTCACATCAGCCCTGCATGTTTTCCAACACCAGGCAATGTTTAATGTGCGATTAATAAACGAATTCAGAACTGGCAACTTTTTCTTGTCAACAAAGTATGTTTTATCTTCAAAACAAACAAATAGTGCAAAACAAAACAGCCTTCCAGCCAAGCTCCAGACAAATGAAATATTTTAAAAAATGGATTGATGTAGCTGAGAAACCTGATGGATTAAACTGATTCCAATGGATTTCAGTTACAGAACCAGTATCTGTGAATGTCAGATAGAGGTCCAGCCCTGATGTATTTAATTGTTAGTATCTTCCCCTGAGAAATCTGATTATTTCAGATCTGATTATTCAGCAATGCTCCCTAAGAAAGTTGTTACCTTGATTTGATCTATTTAAGAAAGGATTTAATCTGTTTAAGAAAGAGGTTATGATGAGGCAAGTAGAGGAGGGTATTGCTCCTTTTTTTGAACCCTGATGTATTTCTAATTCATTTGCAGAATACCAAATACTGCGGAAATGCACATAATGATGCAATTACTGAAAATTCAATCATAATGATGCCAACGGACACTCCCACTAGGGCTCCTCTCTGGGGAGTGAACCCAGGGGAAAGAAAACTCCATGTTCCTTCTGCTCAGCTTGACATTAACAAGGCACACGATTAGAGGGGTTGAATTGGGTTCACTGGCCTGTCTCAAAATGTGAGTTAAGCATGTAGGAGACTGAAGAGTGGATGCTGTCCAAGGAGCAATCAGTGGGGAAATGTGAAAGAGAGAAAGTGAGGAGGAATCTGTGGCTGGGTAACGAATGGCCAACCCACAGACATAATTCTTTTCCAGTTCCTGCTTTGCAGGCAGTGATAGACATTAGTTCACATCTTCCCAAGATGATGGTATCTAGCTTGTGTCCTGAGGTGCCAGGCATGTGTGCTCGTATTTAAAACAATACATGCCAGTATACCATGTCCTCAGAAAGACAGTCAATGCACAAGCTGTATTACCTGTGTTGGCAAGTTTTGACTGGCCACAGTAAACCTGCTTGGCTTTTGAATCTGTCACCTAGAATGGAAGCCATGGACTTCATGCTGATCAAGAGGACTTTTTATTTTACCTTTTGCTTCCATGAAGAAACTGCTTAATTTTTTATTGTACTGATAATATTTCACCTATAAGAAGTCCTCATCCATACTCATCCCAGTAAAGAAGTCCTAGGGCTATGGTTCTCTAGCTTGGAGTGCCAGACTAGTGCCACAGTGATGACTGATTTCTTCTGCGTAGGAAGGTCTTCAGTCTGACTGTGATCAGGATCAAGTTTTGGATGACTCAGTACTGGGAGTTGTTAGCTGTAACTTCCAAAATACAAAGGAAATCAGAGCAGAACCTGACTTTCAAAAACAGCACTAGGGCCCCAAATGAGACAAAAGTACTAAATAAAGTGAAACATGTTAAAAGGAGATTCCACCTCTTGAAAATCATGCATTCTTTAGAGGATAAAAATGAATACATTAAGTATAAAGCAATAGGAACTTTAAAAATTTTTTTTTCTTCCTTCTCTTTCTGACTATTCCTCTACCGCATTCAGAATCTATATTTACACAGTATTTTCTGACATCTTGAAATAACAGTGGAAACAAATATCATTCAATACTGCAGTCTCACATGCTATTTTATTTACCTGACATAAACAGCAATCTTCATTTCTCAATGGCAATTCACCGGAAAAGGTACATAAAACCTTGCCAGCTGATAAACTGAACAGATCATAAAAGAATATTAGTATCATAAAACTTTAAAAAGCATAAATGAGGAGATAATATGAGGGGTGGGATTTACTGGTTGAAAGGTGGGGGCAGAATCTAATAAGAGTGGTCTACTTTGCTTCTTATTAAGTTACTGGTAAAAATGCAAAGATGATAATTTCAATAAAGGGGATGTTGGCTGCAGTCAACCTTTTTTGTCTCAGAGGTGAAATCTTAAATAGTCAAATGAGCGTGAGAATAATATGGCCCCCATTAAAGTGATTTTAAATTTAAGCATAATTTTTGCTAATACCACTGAGCAATGGGAATAATTAGAATGGTTTCAGTAATGCTGAAGACTTGAATAATTAAAGACACAAGATTAATTTGAGAAGAGGCATCATTAACCTAAATCAAATATTAGATTTCATGTAAAGGAGAGGGGGTTTAGCCATAACCACATTTTTCAGATAGGGAATCTCATTAAATACCATGGTTTGTGTTTTACTCTGCACCCACAGGATTTACTTGCATGAATATTAAATCTGTGTGTATTGAATATAAGCTTTTAAATCCCATGATATGGCCCAACATTTTTGTACTATGTAAAGTATTAATTGAATAATCTTGTTTTCACTTTGGATGATAATAGTTACCTAAAGGTCACTTTCAATCACATTTTTTCCAGGAAAAGAATAGTAAAAAATTCAAGACTGATCCGGTCAAAGCCTTTTTTCTGCCTGAAAATATTTCTCTAGGCCCCATTTATTAATGTCACAGCTGCTCTTTTTTGGATGAAGTAGAAAGCATTTTCATGAAGACCAAAGCAAAGAGTAAATACAGGACAGAATGTATATGTGCTGTACTGGGAACTGAAGTTATCCAGCAAGGGAGTGAATTCCTCAAAGGAATAATGAGTAGAGCACTTTCGTTACTTGGTTGTTAACAAACATACTGCATTTGTATTGATTAAAATGCAGAAGTGGATAATTAGACAAAGAACTCATGATAAAAAAGCAAAGTTTTTCTTCATTTATAGGAAAACAGTCTTTCATAAATATTGATTTGGGCTATATTTTTTTGCACAATGTGGTGGGTTTCTATAAATATCAGTATCTGATAATGAGCACTTCCACTACTCATTATTTCTCTGCTTGCAGAATTTAATGAATAGAAATGCATTCATGATATGGAAATCTACCTACCTGTTATGCCTTTGATGAAGCCAGCCCTGATTTGAAATTTTGTCCACCATTAATGATATGCAGAGAACTCTGTCTTATCTTTAATGACATGCCTGAAGAATTTATCAATGGAATTTATTAGATGCTAATTCATCTTCCATGAATTATTTGGGCAGCTGTATCTCACTTTTGTATCACTTTTTGGAATACTGTTTCTCTGGGTTTTTTTCCCTCTCCCCTTCCCAAGAAGGGTTTTCTGTGATGGAAGCATAACTTATTTCTAGACCAGGTTTGAGTTCATTGACTCAAAAACCCCCCTTCCTTGTCTTGGAAACTCTTGCAAAGTATTGGCTGCTTGTGATGAATTTCCCAAGCCTGCGGTCCAGCCACCTTGAATTTTGACTGAGCCAGCACCCCATGGTTTATTCACTGCTCCATCAGCTTCTTCCACCTTCACTGCCACAAAGCGAGGGCTTATATTGAACCAGGTTTGTCTGAGGAAGTGCTAACTCTGTATTGAGGTAGTGCCTATTGTTACATGCAGAGTTGGACATTTTTGATTCCTAAGGGTCTCTGTCTCTGTGGGGCTGTTTTGGTGGCTGCAGTTCTTCCACCTCTGTACTCTCAGCAGGCTGAACACCAGTGTTCCTCTGTAGCTGGAGGTCTATGTCACTGCTGATTGACTTGTGGTAAACACAATCCCTACAGCATTTTTGCCTTACGGTAAGCAAGTCTTCACAGTTCTCTACGCAGTCCTGTTGGATTCATTAAACTGGTCCTGCTCTTCTTATACCTAGAGGATGAGCCTTCAACGAGTCCAGGAAGAAAGAGCAGAAAATGATTGTCCATTTAGATACCATATGCATTCTTCCTGATGATATACTCCTTGTGCTTTCTCTTTCTTCTTTTCTCAAGTATAACTACATGAAAGCTATTCTGTCTGGACTTTCACTGTCATCAGCCTGGCAAGCCATGTCAGAAGGGAAGCTTATTCCAAATATGAAAAAGACTCCTCCGAAGAAGAACAGAAGAATACTTTTAATTTAAAACTGTTCAAAACTCTATTTCCTTTTCATGGGTGATTGGATGAAAAATAATGGTCTTAAACTATACCTAGGATGTTCAGATTAGATATTAGAAAAGGTCTGATCTGCTCCAAGAGTAGTAGAATATTGGAATGTGCAGGTAAATGAAATCTCCATCTGTGGAACTTTTTTAAAAGGACTTAAGCATCTGTTGGGAATTGATCCTGCCTTGGGAAAGGAACCTCAGGCTTGTTTTCTATGAGAGTAGGAGGGCAAATGCACGTTAAAATATTGTATTGTAGTGGTTCCTCAATAAGGCAGGTAACATTCAGTACCTCTTATCTGGAAATGCCTCTGCAGATCTGGTCCTTTTTCACATTGTCTGCTTGCATGGGTACCTCCATCCATGTGGAGTGACCCTGGAGAAACACTGAGCCTTTTCCTTCTCCCCTAAGAAAGGGAAGTGGCTATACGGATCTCCCCTGCACATACACCTGGCTGGCAAGTCTCTGTCCCTGCAGGCCATTTCTGTGGTTTAGCTGGTGAGGAACCATGTCCACAGCTGTCCCTCCACCCTTCCTCCCTCTCTCCTCAATCCCTCTTTCCTCTTCCATCAAGATCCTTGCCCCCAGTGCAAATTTATATTTCACCCCCAAAGCAAAGGTTCAGCTGGTTTTGGTAGGCTCTGACTGGATGCTTTGCCTCACCCTGTCCAGCTCTTGCTCTCATCCACTTTCAGTGTGAGGGTTTGGATCAATTAGCACTGGTGTTAGCTTCCCTGGAGCGACAGGCAGAGCAAGTGCTTAGCGTGTTCTCTTGGGCATTTATATTTTTAGCCCCTCCTCAGTCACCTTCACTGTCACCAGCAGCCACAGCCACAACCTGAAACAGCCACAGCAGCAGCTTTTCAGAAGAGACTGCGTCAGCTAAGGCTGTCTCTTCTCTTCCTGATGCTTTTTGTCCCTGTCAATGACTGAAGAGCAGGCTGATCAAGCGCTGCAGTGGTTTTTGCTTTTTTTTTTTTTTTCTGAGGCATTTTTTCTTTTTTTGTGTGGAAGCTGACACAGTTTCAGACATTGTTTCTTCCAGAAATATTCAGGACAACTCTCAGCTTCAGAAGACATCTGTAGAGTGAAGCTCTCTGTTAAATTCCATATATATATATATATATTTATATGCTGGTTTTGGTTTGCCTGGCCTACATGCACATGGCTTGACCTATTCCTCATGCAACTATCAGTTTTGTGAAAAATATGACCTTGCAGCCAATTTTGAAAATGTTACATTTCTAGAATTAGAAATAAATTAACATGAATCAACATCGCTCCATTGCAATTAAAACTGAGAGAGGACCTGGGCTATGTTTCTGCCTCACTTTCCCACAAACTTTATCATGCTGCAAACCTGTGGAGAGGTGATTTTATTTCAGTCTTACTGTTCCTTCTCCAAGGGTCCAACAGTTACACTTCTTTAGGAATGAGATCGCATCCTTTTCCAGTTAATTCCTCAGGCTGCTGGTCATCTAGGG
This sequence comes from Egretta garzetta, assembly GCF_000687185.1. NCBI lineage: Eukaryota > Metazoa > Chordata > Aves > Pelecaniformes > Ardeidae > Egretta > Egretta garzetta. The sequence goes on from NW_009260774.1 coordinate 2,033,173, forward strand.
CATCTACATAATTTATAACGACCTGGTCCCAAGCCCTCTAGACTTCAGATGTAAATTAGAGCAGAGCTTCAGCACTGCTTTTACATCTTTCTCTGGCACGTGTGCATGGGGAGATTCACCATGTGATGAAGGAGATCCCAGCTGCGGAGATCCCAGCTGGCGGTAGCAGTGGTGTCTGGCCTGTGTGGAACCCAGCCTTAGGGCAGCTGTTCTGGCTCATTCAGCTGCATCAGCATGGGTTCACACACAAGCTCCCTGTGGATGCCCCGGTGCTCCCCATGCCGGACAGGTGAACTCAGCACCATGCTGTAACTTGGGCTGGATGCGCCCTATGGCTTCACCTGCAAGCTCAGAAAACTGCGAAGTTCTAGGGAGTAGAAACTCTCCAACAATACCTGTTACTCTAAATCCAATTTTTGTTATAGCCTGTGAGACCAGCTGCAAGTAGAGTAGGGAAGGTGCTAACTAATTGCACCAGTGTTAGGTCTTCCTTACAGTAGCACACCAACATGAAGCACCTTCACAGGACCAACACCCTGGTCCAAGACCTAACAAGCTAACCTGTTAATGGTCCCTTTCATTGAAAAATTTCTCATGTTCATCATGTGTTTTAAAAAATTCACCTCACGGTAAATAACACCAAGCTTAAAATGTTCATTTCTTCCGACGTAAATATAGTGGGTAAGTAGGGTCAAATATACACTGCTATTTAGTTACGGATTTATTTTCTGCATTTTTATTTTTTTTTTATTTTGGATTCCTACAGAGTGTAAAAAGATGGCAGAAATCTAGGGAATAAGAATCCACTGGCATAAATTTCAAAACGCCTCCCAGAATGCCACATTGTGTGTTGCCTAGAAACTTGCTTGTTCATCAAAACCACAAACAACTCCACCTGCTCAATGAATGTAGCTGACATTTCAGAAGTTGTGACTGTTTCTGGCTGTGGAATGGAATATGTTTCAGGGCGTAGTGTCACCAAGGCCTCTCATCAAGCTGCCTCATGAAGCTTTCAGGTATATATGGCATTTAGGGTCAAGTTTTTAAACATATATTGGGGCCTACACATATAGACACGTAATGTCTGTCCTTCCCTACTCTAGTTACTACTCTGTTACCTAGGTGCTTTCAGGAAGGATCCTCAAAAGTATGTTGACAACTGGCGCAGGAGATAAGGTCTAGAGCTACAAGTTATTTAGACCTCCAGCTCCTACAAGGCTTAAATTAGGCTTGTAATTACCTCTGTGGGACTTTCTTTAACATCTTTCAAGTATGGGATTTGAGCACTTCAGTAAATTCTGCTGCACCTTTATATCTGTTTATGCCTTTATACAACTTTCCATTAGGATTTTATGTATAGTAAAATCTGGAAGTTGATAGACATTATTTTTCTTCATCAAAGGGATAGCCAGCTTCTTAGACTATGACTATCCTAGTGGATTGAACAGTGTTTGGGACAGTTCCCAGGCACTGCAGTGTGACTGTGTATTCTCAGTCCCTAAACTGCTTTTGGCCCATTCTGGTTAACTCATTCCCAAACACTTCCTGAGAGCTCCTGGAGGCATTTCTGGTAGGCTGTTGCACATTGCCACCTTGATCTAAATCTAAGTGAACCTGCAGGCATAGATACAGCCCATTCTATGCAGGCTGGCCTTTGTGGCAAGGAAAAATTCATTTACTGGTGAAAAAAAATAGTCCTATTTACCAGTGCTCATCATTTCAGAAAAGCCCTCCACCAACACATTGTGTGCATGTGCCACATACTTCTGGCAATATTGAAGCATAAACTAAGTGTATTTTTTTCCACATATACTAAAAGTCCCATAAAATTTCACAATCCCACAAAAGCTTAAGTTTTCACGTCTGATAAAGCTTAGTACCATTAAAGATGGTGAGACCATTTAATTTGTTCGCTGTTGTTCTGGGTCACTAATGCAGTAAAGTAAGTATCTTCATGCATTAAGAGCATGATTTGCACAGAATGAGAGCTAATTTTTCAGTAAGTTCAGATGGCAGGATATGTTCGCCACCAAACCAAAGCTCCAGAGATCAGTTCAAAGAAATTGCGCCTTCAGGATGTTTTTATTTTTTTTTCCCAATAGGCAGGCTTGGCAGACAGTTCAAAGAGTTTAACAACAACCAAACAATAATTATTATTAACAACAACAACAGTAACAGTAATAATGCTTTTTATAATACCCCAAATAATTGTCTGAGAAAGGCATATGCCTTAATTGCAAAACTACTGCTGATACAGAGGGAAAAAAACCCCAACTCATAGTAAATGGCACTTTGGAGATGACATTTTCTCTCTTTTTCAATCTATTTTACAGCATTTTGGTGACTTTGTTGCTATTTTGTTTGCTCATCTTCCCATTTGCCAGATGCTAAAGGCAAATTGGCTGAGGCTGTATCTCTCTTAGTAAGTAGTATAGACTCATAGATTAGATCTTTACAGAAAAGCAGTTTGGTGCTGAGGACATGACATCTACATTATGCATGTTTTGAGGAACTAGGAAGGAAGGAGTGGGGTAACACTTTGGGCCAACCCTAGTCTGGTCCCGTGAAGTAGAAGGGCATTAACTGTTAGGTACCTCCTGGACCATATCTTCCAGTTTAGCAGCAGTCAGGCTGCATGCTCTGAGACTGGCCAGCCATGTGAACTCAGCAGAGTAAGGGGAGATACTCAGAAGTTTTGTTTTACCAGTCTCTCCCTGTTCTGAACTAAAGTGCTGAGGTAGGTGCACCCTGTCATCCTATTGCTGTGAGATGAATACAAAATGAGCACTTCCCAAATGCTACACATTTTTGTGTAGAAAAAAACAAACACTCTGAGTGCAAATCCTGTTCATACTTCCTTATATCACTCTTTCTTTCAAAGCTACTTGTGATTGCTGCTGGCACACAAATGAAACAAATCAAAGCAGTCTAAAATAAAGCAAATAAAATATCCTTATTAGAAATTAAATTGGAAATGTCCAAGTTGAATGACTCTCTTGGTAGTGAACTGAGTGCTAACATTACGATTTTAGATTAATTTTTCTGTTTGTTGACAGCTGGGGAGTAGCAACAAAAGAGGCAATAGCATTTTTGTGCAAATCAGCTATGCTGATCTGTGCTTGTAGTGGAGAATCGGGTTTGTGAATGTATCACGTTTTCAGGGTATGCATTGGCTATTCAAAATGGGTGAATATCGGTGAGTTAAGATTTCAGTGGGCAGATCATTTTACACAATTATAGGTTGGGTGCTGGCTGGAGATGTACGCAGCAATGAACAGAGTGCCCAGATGGCTTGTTTTGCTCAGGTTAGCTGGTGTGATGGGAAAACCGCCTTGGGGTTACAAGCAGCTTGTCTAGGGCTGGGATTTTGTCCCAGTATTAGTAAATGCACACAACTGTTGACTTTTCCTTCATGTAGGTTGTTAGACTGTGGGCTTTACAGGTGCCATGGCTATAAGTTCAGAGATGTCTCTGCCTGCTGTGCTTTTCTTTCTGGCATGTCACTACTACTGAGAAAGAGAAACCAGAGAAAGCTGCTCAGAAAGAAAAGAATTAAAATAGGTTCAACCCGAATCAATCTGGAATTAATTTTTCAATTTCATATTCTTCTTTAACTGCCATGAGTGGAAGTTCTAAGAATATTCATTTTTGGAAACACTAAAACAAGTGTTTCTGGCATGAAATAGGTCCCCAGAATCTGAAGTTGCCCAGTGAAATTGAGCCTTGTCAAATTGGAAACTGCTCATAGCTGTCTTCTTTCTATAATCAACCCTCCTGAAGTAGAAATTAGGTCCCTGGGGAAGTTTTATCTCAGAAATATGAGCTCCTGCAAACCTTTAGGCACCTCTAGGCAGCAGCAGTATGCAGGGTTTGAGATTAAAATTTTGACAGTAGGTGCTCAAATCAGATAGATACTTAAGTAACATCTGTCTCCCGGTGAAGAAAAGCGAGCATAAAAGAAATTTATTTTCTAATGAAGAAAATATCCCTGATCTGTGTGACCACAGATCTCAGATCCAGACACACTGAGATATTCAGAAAAGATATGTCATTACCTGGACTTGAGCCACATCTTTGTTTCTCCCATAACCTTTCTAGTTAAAATCAAAATCCTGATTATGGCACATAAACAGAAAATCATGGTGAAACCTAGTATTTCAAGAAGACAGGGAGCAAAAATCTTTCCAGACTTGAGATTAAACAGGTGTTGCATCTGACATTGCATCCTCTGGTTGGCAAAAGAAAAAGAGACATCAGCTGTTTTCTCTGTGCTGCTGTTTCTGATGCAAGGTTTGACACCGAGAGATGAAGTGGCTGACAAAGCACTGTCAAAGCCAGTGCTTCAGATGGTGTAAACTGGCATCGTTTCATTGCCAACTGCAGAGGTGCTACCTCAGACAAATGCAGAGAATGTTTTCCAATTTGCAAACAAAATCAAAGATTTTCCCTGTTTCAGTGGCTTCCAATTCCCAGGCTGGGGGCTGCCCTGAAAAAATATTTGACTAATCTTTGGCTGCCTGTATAAACCCTGAGAAAGCAGTCAGAACTGAAAAGTGACAGGGCACTATTTTTCTGTCAGCTGTATGTGGTGCCACTTTGACTTGTGTTTCCAGAGCAACCTCAGCCAGGGAGAAGTAATAGGAACTCACCAGATGTGTAGGAAAGCACAGCAATCTCTTCCTTGCTCAAAAGACCTGCTTAGCAATGGGGTAGGGGATCAGAGGACATGAGCATTACCTGTTTTTCACTTTGGTGAGGTGTCCTTACTGCATCCAGGGTATGGGGTTGCCCATCTTTTGCAGGGCTTTTAGGGACAGCCTCAGAATTTCTCTTGCTGTCGGGTATGAGGGATCTACCTCCCCATGGAGAACTGAACTGTTTTCTGAGTACTCCAGTCATCCCAGATACCTGAAACACCAGAAGAACTTCTTCAAGCATGCTCAAAAGCCTCTATGACAAAAAGGGAAGTAATCTGCTGTGACCAAAAGAGCAAAAGGAAATGAGATTTAAATTATGTTTTTGTCTAAGATTCACTAAGGCTACATCCATCCCAAATTCCTGGTGATTTCATAAGAAAAATAAAGATGAATGTAGAAATCTCATTTAGGCTTTCTATATTTGGATGTTAATGGCATGGATTGCCTTTTGTTAGCTGATGTAGTGGTGCATAAACTCGAGCCTCTATGTACTATTATAACTTACTATTCAAAACAAGAGTTATCTTCAATCTTAAACATGTGTGAGTGTGAGGTGAACACCAGGGAACTGCCTGAAAGTACCTTTTTAGTGATGGCTATCATCTTCTTTAGAAAGCCATTAATGCCCTAGAAAAATGAACCTTGTCTCAGAAAAATATAGGTAATATAATCATAGGATTACAGGATAATTCAGGATGGAAGGGACCTCTGAAGGTCTGTGGTCCAATCTCCTGCTCAAAGCAGGTTCATCGACAAGGTCAGACCAGGTTCCTCAGGCTCTATCCAGTTATGTCTTGAAAAATATCCATGGATGGAGACTGCACAGCGTCTCTGGGCAACCTGCTCCACTGCTTGTCTGTGCACATTGCTTCAAATTTCTTTAGTGTTACTTCTTACTCTCATCAATGATATTTAACCTCCACTTTAGAGGAGGAGGGAGAGATGTCTGGTGAAAAGAATCTTTTAAAAAATAAACAAAGGCTTGCCTATTCTGCTTAGAATATTTTGTTTAAGGATACATTTCTTTTTTCCTCACTGGATGAGGAGCATTTTTAGGAGAAACAGTTTATAATTTTCCTTATAGAGAAAACATCACTGTGTTACATGTTTATATTATCTCTGATTTAAAGACAATTCTCCTGTATGCATACATTTGCACTGATTCATAACACAGCATTTAAAGAATCCTACCAGTGTCTGATGCACCTACTGCTCTAATTTAACAAACTTACTCTCACTAAATTGCATTTCTTTATAGAGAAGGCGAATGGGGTGTGTAGTAATTTAAAAAAGGTTCTTACTATGAAGTCAGGGACTGTTGCCTTGGTGAAATCACATATTTTAAAACCTGAAACATTGGAAAATTGTTTTATCAGGAAAGGTAATTGATTCAGCTGGTAGTGAATAAGGCTGGAACCTGATGGTACTACAAGGATAATTCAAATGAAATACTGAAGTCAAGATAAGATTAACTTTAACTTTTAAGATTTCTCATGTTCTGGAAAACAACAACAACTGTGCCTTGCTTTCATTCTGATGGCAAAGCAACAATGACGTTACTGACATTTTCATATATTTGATTAAATCTGGTATGTTTTCAAGTTAAAAAAAAAATCAAGTGTTTTCCAAACCAGTCGTCTTCCTCTAAAATCATTCATGACTTAGAACAATTTACAGAAAGTGGTGGGAGGAAACTGTACTGGAGGCTGCCCTGAGGATGCCAAAGGATGGGGCAAAACTTCAGCATTGAAAAGAAAGGAAAAGGATCTTCAGAAAAAGGTGATTTCTCACCTCCCAAATACTCTTTTCAGTCCCCCTTGCATTTTCAAAAAGCAATGTCTCTTTTTCCAAAGGTAAACTTTCAAAAAATAAGGCAAATGAGCAAACAAAAAAATGTTCAAACCAATGAAACAATGAAACCTGTCCTGGAAGACACCCCAAGAAAACAAAGAAGTAAAGAGAATCAAGTAGTGTGCCACAGTTGGGAAGGCCCTTTCATGACTTGCCAAATTTTCAGCAGCATCCAAGCCATGTTTAGGCCGAGCTTGCTGGTGAGCTGGAGCAGCGTGAGCTCTTTTTGAGTCAGCTGCACTCCAGTCCCATTGAAACAACCGGGACTCCTGCCACCAGCTTCTGTCTGCCCTTGCATTTGACGTGAGACAACTTGCATGGTTTTCTCCACCTCTGCTCTCTTTTACAAGCCAAACAGTTGAATCCCTTTCTTCTTTCCAGTACAAAGAGAGCTGCAAGCAACAGGAAAAAATAACTGCTAAGGACTAAACCAAACCCAAAGGATGTCTGGTCTGTCAAATGTAACTGCCACCACTTCCACTTTTGGCAGGAGACTTCTGATGTCAGCGTTTGTCTCTCACACTGTGGGTAAGCAGGTTAAGTTTTGTTACCTATTTTCAGAAGTTGTATAGCCTGAAGTGCTGAACCCTCGTAGAGGTAGGCCCACTTGATACCACCAGTGAATTTAACAAAGTCTGCATCCGACCTTCTGCTGTAAATTTTCCTACCAATATTTTCAGGTCTGAAAACAGTGAAAATTTTATGTGTGTAATACAGACACGTACAGGTACTCTTACATCTACTGTACTGCAATAGATTTCCATCTTTTCCAATCACAGGAAAAGCATGGAAGAAACCAAAGTGTCTGAGTGTTAGAGATTGAACGGGGGAGGTGGGGAGGAGCTTTCATCATCCTTCAGTGCAAACTTTGCTATAATACTCCACAAGGTAATGCTGCCAAAGTAAATTAACTGCCAGAGTAAATTAACATAAAGTCTATAAAACTCACTTATTTACTTCCTGACATGTGAATAATGAGGTCTGAAGAAATGCCAGTCAGTCAAATGGCATTTGAAGATAAGTACACCTCCACTCGTTCTGGTTTGTTAATTGAAAACTAGTATTATTTGTGTCCTACAAGGTAAGTAGTTTTTGCTGACTGTTTTTTGTCCATCCTTTAGAATATTCATTCTAAAAAGCAAACACTCTTGACAAATTGTTCACTTAGGGGAGCTGATATGCCAGTCTCACTGTCTGAGAAATTTAACAATCAACAGAAGTAACAATACTCATCAAGTAATATTGTGACAGAGTGTGTAGAAGAAGAAGAAAAAAAGAACCTGTATAGGTTGTATCAGCTTTATTTTCAGTGAATACCAGAATTTATCAACTGAAGTACATAGTGCCCATGGTTTGTGGTAACTGATTCTGTCAAGATTTTTTAGGTGAATAAAACTTTTTTTTATTTGTTTAAATAATCTATTAATCTGCTTTTAATAATATATTGTTATCTTAATATCAGAATTTAGAACAATTTTTCCTTTAAAGGCCTACTATTGTTTTGCATAATTCAAAAATGCACTTAATCCCATTTTTATATTTTAAAATATATAAATGAATGGAGCCTAAGCAAGGTCAATGTTTATTTCCAGGTTTACTGGGGGAGAAAGATGGTGGGTTCTATGTTGTAATACAACAGGGGCTGTAAAAATATCTAGAATGTATTTCATAGGTCTTAGAGAGAGCACCAAACTGTGCAGTTATGCACAGTTGAAATAATGTCATTCATGGATATTTGGGGGGAGGGTGGGGAGGCGGGACACTTTCGAGAAATGCTTCTTTATGGATACACTTCCACTAATCAGACATCTCCTCTCCTTGCACACAACTCTTATATAGGAAAGAGCTTCCTGAGTTCCAATAAAATAAATGAAAATAACCCAGTTTACACTAAATGTTTGTTTTGTAGTACTCTTGAAAAATAAACCATTTCCCCATGGCAAAATTCTTCATTATTCTGATATAAAGATTCACTAGAGCCTTGGGATTTTTTTATCATAGAAAAAGGAAGAGGAGGAAGGCATCAAATCAAAAGTAGAAATAACTGTGATTCTTGCAACGTATGATTTTTTCCCGATTAACTGATGATTCAGGATCCCATGTTATCATCATTCTTCAGTCAGAATGAAATAGGAGATGGAGGAAAAAGATGTTGCTGCAGGTGTGGAGGAAATACTTAGTGAAGACTGTGTATAAAATTCCCTTAAACTAGTAAAAAATCATTTACTGTAGTCCAGCTGTTCATTTACTTATTTTTCTTTTAAATGTGGCATGAAAATGAGTATATTATTTTTGCAGAGGGTTTTTCTTTTTTCTCTTTTGTTGTTGAGATGAGAATTATCAGATGCAGCTGGGGGATTGCTGCACTTGGGAAGCTGAGAACAGCAAACTTGGGAAAGAAGGAAACAGGATATGGGATGCCAAGAAAAATAAATTTCTGTCACACTAATATGCAGATTTTCAACACATTTTGTTCACTTTAGGAGACAAAGAAAAGCAAATCAAAATGCTAAGCAAAGACAGCTGTTAAATTCTGTATCAGAACACTATTTTATTTACCTCAAATTGCCTCTGAGAATTTAATCTGAGTAAGACGTTATGCACCTTCAGCCATGGGCTATTGGGTAATGGTGCTGTATATGGCTGGATAACTGCCTCTTCCATTCCAGTGGTGGCTTATTTCCAATGAAGTGCAAAATGCTCCTCACAGTCAGGTCTCTTTACTGTGTAATTGTTAAGGTCATGATTCAGGAAAGCATTTCTCTCCAGGAAAACATGCACACACTTATCTCCAAGCTTTTGTAAGATGACAGCAAGATACAGGAGTAAAGATAGAATGGTTATGTGTCACTTCTTGCAACAATTTTCCCTTTGAACAAAGTTAACCATTTAAAATTGTTGAAGCTAAGATAAGAAACATTTTATTTTGGTATTGAAAAAAATCAGGATTCAAATTCCTTGGTCTTCATCTCACTTCTCTCTTTACATATCTACAAAGCAGACCCTAAAATCTGTGGTACAATTCTTGTCTCTATAATAATTGAGGGAAAATGGATTGAGGTGATCTGTCTGGTTTAGATATCTAGCTTAGGATAAGATCAGGCTTGCTAGACAAAAAGCAAGTGTGATATGTGTCCAAAACGATGAATAAGATAAAGAAGACAACCCACGTCTTGGCATATGAAATCGAGACAACTGAAAATTACAAATAGAAAAGCTTTTCGACAAATGTGTTGTGAACCTCCTTCACATTTCCCAGTGTTAGTGAAGTGGAAGGTAGGGGTAAAATGCTCGTATTATAGGGCAACAGTTTGGTACCAGCTCCTTGTGAGTTGTGGCAGCTGGCAGGATTTGGGTATTTCTCCCCATGTGGTGTCTGTCTCCAAGTCTTTGTCTATTCCTTATCTCCTTGCTCGTGTCCTCTACCCACCTCAATAGCTCAGTTGCTAGGCACGACACAATCATTCTCCTACTACTTGCAAGAGACATTCTGCACATAGTTTTATATTTCTATTAATTATAAGCTTAAATATCTCTTAGCTAGATATCTAGACAATTAACTCTAGCCATGGTCAACTGCTGCTCCTTAACCACTTTCTGCATCATGGGACATGCAAACCTAACTGAGGAGCAGACTGATAGAGCATGTTAAACATACTGAACCATAAATCTTCTGTCTCTATAGGTGTCCAGAAGCCAAGCTATGCTTTGGATTCAGGTATATACCATGGATGGATTAATTTGATTGAAAGTAGACATCTGCAGTGCAGATGCCAACACCAGAGCTAGCAGCTTCTCTACAGGTTTCCCCAATAAAGCCAATGTACAAACCAGCATGCTTCCAGCATACAATTCATTTGATCTTAAATTAGTCATGTAAACTAGGTCATATAACTTCTTCCTGTAAAGCACCCGTTTCTTTCCGTGAACCAGGGGGCTTAGTTCAGGTGGTGTCTACACTGAATTAGGTGAGAGTCACCAGAAAAAACAGCAAGCATTATATCTGAGCTCTCTGCTGGTAGGCAGGCCTGGGAGCTGTTTATCTTCAGCCTTTCTAGCTGGAGAAGCTGAGTGTGCAGTTACATGAGCTGTATTAAGTTTTCCACTTAGGTATGCTCTGGAGAACACTGTAAGTCTGTGCCAGCAGGTGAACATTATAGGTAGTAGGTGGGACTGGGCTTGAGAGACCAGCAGTATCAGTATGCCCATCTTGTTACTAATAGCTTCTGCCTCTGTATTATTTCCTCTCCTCTCCCTAGTCTCCTTCTCTTTTGACTTGCTCTAAATTGACTTTCTTCCTGTTCTGAGAAAAGTTATGAAGATGCTTCTAAGTTTTGGAGGAAGAAGAAATTCCTTTGTCTATTGGTGCACTTTGAAGTGGCTGAGATACTTTAATGGGCTGGAGTGTTCAGTCATCTGGGGAGAGATCCTTCACATAGAGAAGGTTTGTTTCTGCATTTGTTTCGTAGGCCTGTTTCTTCTGCTTATGAAGGTCTTAAATTAGTAGTAAATAGATTTGTTCCAAGGAGTTTAATGGCAGCTGATACATGGCAAAATCTAAAAAAGAAAAACAAATGTAATCATGATGTCATTTGGAAGCTACAAACTTTATTGATGTTTTGGTTCAATGCCTTATGGGACTGATGAGTTCTCTGCTTTTTCAAAACCATGACACCATAACCGAACTTACAGCAACTCTGGTTCATCAGTACCTTAAAATAAAAATTAATATTTGGAAGTGTTAGATTGCAGCCAGCTAGCTGGCAGTATCTAAATAACACTTTAAATGTCACTTCTTAGATCAATTATATGAGATTATTAACTAGGTGAGGAGTCTGCATAGTTTCTTTCTATTATTATTATTACAGTTTTTAAAACTGCTGTGTCACAACAGTCTGCTAAGAGGGGTGAAAGTGCATAATCCTCTCACTTTTTATGCTGTGTCCCTTAGGGATGACCTTTTTTTTCCTTTCCTATGGCGGGTTCTTGTCATCGGTATAATCCAAGATCAAAGAAGCAGAAGGAAAAAAGTTTATTACTTCTTCCCTCTTGAGCTGCTGTGGTTTCCAATAGGTTGGGTTTTTTGTTTGTTTTGTTTTTTGTTTTTTTTTTTTTTGAGGGCGACACCAGAGCCCTGTTTGCCCAGTTTTCACTGTTACACATCTGCATTAAATTTCTGAATCAGTGTTCCTCTTCTTTTGCTGAGATAAAGGGAGTTTTGCAGCTAAACCTTGTGTGAAATAACAAAAGCCTGAATGACTATCAGCTACATGTTGGACCATGGTTTTAAAATGGTTTCACAAAGAACAGTTATTTTTTATGTTCCATTAACGAAAAATATGGTCAGGTCTGGTTTTGAGTGGGTATTTTATACAGGATTGTGTGTGCGTGTATTTTTGTGTTTTGTTTAAAAGGGCAGCAGGATGATTCACTTCAACTATTATCTGTCAAATGATGCTACAAATAATAAATATTCATAATCTGTTGTTTTTATAACAGGTCATGACTGATACAGTTAGAATAGGCATCAAGAAATGTAGTAGCACTAGGTGGTAAACTAATGCAGGCAGAGATAATTGCAAAGAATTTTTAACCTAAATTAAGGCAGAAAAAGTAGACATTATTGCCCTTATTCTGCAGATGAATAGACCTATACAACTTCAGCAGGGTACTGCATTAGACCTTGATCTTATGCCTTTCCCACAAACCACCCCTTTTTCCCTGGTGTCTGGGCAGCCCTGTTGTGGGGAAAAGATCTGGGCCATGGTGTAGGAAGCAGGCTGGTGCTCTCTGAGCTGCTTCTTCTTGGTAACCTCGGTGCCACATGCTCGGAGAGAAAACATCTGACTGCTCAGCCCGCTGATAGAGGTGCCACTGCACCGAGAGCTGAGCTCTGCAAGACTATCCCATCGTGTCCTTTGGACTCACAGGCCATATCCCTGACCATCAAGATATTGCCTAAGATGTGAGGAAGGAAGGGATACTAAATTATCGACAAAGGCAAACATGACTTTCAAAAACCAACCAACCAAGCATGCATAACAAACTCTCCTGTCCGTGTGGGACCAACCTTCAGCTCCGTTTGTCCTCTGCTGTTCAAGGCCCAGCAGGGGGAGAGTGAGCTGGCTGGAAACACCTCTTTGAAATCTGCGCTAGCTGAGACTGCTGGAGCAAATGCGAAAATATAAAGAAGTTGTGTTAATTTCAAGGTCCATTAGGCACAGAGGACCTGCTCCTATTCCCGATGAAGTTAAACTCTCATTGATTGCAGAACTCTCATTGGCTGCAGAGGTGCAGGATCAGTCCATGGAGAAAGAATAATCAATGCTCTGTATGAAAAAAGAACACTATTCAGCCAGATATTTTTTTCAATTATTAAAGGAACTATTTTCCAAATTCCCAATGTGGCAGGTACAAAACTTCAATAAGGCAATTTACCTAAATATAGTTGCCATGTAATTACAAGTTTACCAGGTTTGGGGCCTGAAGCTATCCAATATTTTAACATGGATATCTGTATAATAACATGGATTTCTCCATCAAGTGTCTAGTCTAATGCATCTGCTTTCATGATAATGGCCTAAGGCAAGAATAAAAATTTAGAATTACAGTGAGAAAATCTGACCAAACAAAACCTTGACAGTGTTTCAGCCAGGAGCTCCTGATTCACTTCCTCACACATTGTAAATTTATTGCAGAGCTCATGTGCAGCATTAAGGCAGTAAAGTATCCATCTATCAATACCTTTCTACTTATTTGACATTTAGAGACTCTCCTGTTCCATTATCTTTGCTTTACTTTGTGACATTTTTATCAACTTCAACATTAACATGGCAGATTTTACAACTAATACACTTAAAAGGTACAAAGATGTCAGCAACATCAATTATAAAAAAATTACAGCTCCTGCTTTATCTCAGAGGTAATTAAATGAGCTGTAATCATTAGCCTAGATTCATTAGATTCATGTTCTCATGACCTCCTCAGATTGGATTATTGTAATTCTTGGTACGTCTGTCTGCAAAGGCAACACATTGGCAGCCTTGAATGCAGTCAAAAAGGCAGAGGTAAGAGGACTGTTAAAAACCAAATTACTTAGGCCCTTTATGATTCACTGCAAATGAATTCTCAATTATCTGTTGAGGATGATATTGCCATAATTCCTAGGTGTTTTGTAGGTAAGGACCCTTATACTTCCAGGTTGTCATCACTTCTGGAGTGGCCATTTAACCAGTGCTACAGCTGTGTTCAGAGAGGAGGGGCTTGGAGTGACAAATCTGATTTGTGCAGTGGCATGTAAGATATGCTTATAGGTGATATGTGAGACATGCTTGTATCTTGGCTGCATTCATTTTGCTTATAATATGACCCTATTACTTTGAGACCAGAACTAGAACTGGTTTGAATTTACGAAAAGATGTAAATCTGGGGGTTAAGTGTACGGAAAGTGGGAATGTTCCATGCAGACAGTAGGGAAAAAGTACCCAAGAAGCAAACCCATGTGATAATTAGATAATAGATATAGCACTAGCAGTGTATTAGATTATATTTAAGTAAGTGAAATGCAGCTTCTTAGGCATCAGGTAATGTGGTTTTATTTAAATTTCCGTATCCCTTCAAGTTTCTTGATTACAGCACTGTTGGCTCCCTTCCTTTAGGGGCACATTTTTGCAGAACTCCTCAGGCTGAAGATGGCTTGGCCTCCCAAAATCACATAGTGAGTGTCTTTTTGGCTGAGGATCAAATCTTGGTCTATTAGTAGAATTGTCCAGGCAGTGCCTGTAGTTGGGTAACCATTGCCTGTGATCTAAAGTGTGATGTCACAGAGAACTTTATGGGATCATTCCCCATTCTAGTCAGGTACTTGTGCTTTAGATCTTAGCAGTTAAAGAACAATGTTAGTAGAACATGGAAATTACATTAGCTTTGATGTGTCGTTTGAAGATATTCCCCTTGGACAACAGCAAAGCCGTTTAATCTTTGGAAATAAAGTCTCATCACATGTCAAAAAAACCCCACAAAACCTCACAACAAATTAATGTTTTATTTTTATCAGCATGTCTTTGTATTCTAGATGTACTTTGGAATCCGCTCAGAGATAGGGGCCACATCTGGCTTTCACAAAGAGCATCATTGTTGTGAATGGCAGTAGGAGCAAGAGCAGGCCAATGGAGATGAAATTAAAACATTGTATGTCCCAAATATTGTCTGTACTAGGGCTGTCAGTAAAATTCAAGCATGATCTCTGTTGTGCTAAGAACTGATGGAAGAGCTAGAAATCCAATTCCTTTGAATCTCCAGAGAAAGTAAAAATATTCCCTCTGATGTTATTGCACGTGAAAAGCTTCTAAAATAAAACTGAAAAAAAAACCAAAACCAAACACCAAACCCTGGTCATACCGGTTAGAAAATCTAATATGGAGCAGCCTATAGCAATGCCTTTGGACTGGATATGGTCACCTTTATTCTCATGGAATTGCACCTTACTCAGAAACTAATGTCATTAAAAATGATGAGAGTGCTCCCACAGTATCATTCCATTTGATTCTGTGCAAGCTGCAACTGGCCATTTGTATTCAGGGAAAACAGAAAGCTACCTAAGGGAACTCTGAAGGGTGCCCAGTGAAACCATGCATGTTTCCTCAGCACTTGCAAGGCTACATTTGAACATGTCCATTTTTGGGCAACTGCTGTGCCTACAACATGAATAAAAAGCATAAGCCTGTGCACTTGTGGCTGTTGTCTACTACTCTTAACTCAGGACCAAATGCACAAATGTAGATGGTGCTCCACAAACAGAGGGCTGTTGTTTGAAATATTGGCCCTTTCTGTGTGTGGTCCGACTTGCTGTCATTAGCAGGACAATGTCCATAAAAAATACTCTGTTTGGGGACCTTACACCAAGATAAAACAGACACCATTTAGTTAATTTGTATTGATAAAAACAGTCAGATCGTATTAATTTGTGTAATAATTCACAATAATTTAATGCATATTCTTAAATAGCTTCCTAATAGAGAGGCAGTTTCATTAATCTTGAAACCTGAGAACTCCAGAGAGGTCACATGATAACTAAAATTTGAAGAATGCCATATACAGTCCATTCAAATGATTCAACACTATAATTTAGATGTAAATAGAACACACAC
>NW_009260774.1:2048893-2054331 GCF_000687185.1 Egretta garzetta
TTGGGAAAAAGTAATTCATTAACAAGTAACATAACGTAAAACAGTCATAATGAGCTACATTCTACATTTCTTCCCCAAGATAATAAGCCTGAAGTAATTTAAAGGCCAAATCCTCCTTGTTTTTCTAAATCAGTCTTCATATCTTCAGTAAGATGATTGCTGGGTTCCAGACGATAGGAAATTGGTCCTCGTACATGATTCTATACTATATGCCCCTACTCATTTAAGTTTAAGGGTAAAACACTAAAATAATACCCAAAAATGAATTTTTCTGCTGTGATGTTAATTTTAACTTTTTGCACATTTTCCACTGAACAACCTACATAGTACTGTATTAGTGTAACAGGCAGCAATCCTGAAAGCTGTCTGTAAAATTCTTGCTTATGCAGAGAGAAGGCCTATGTTCCACTAAGCAAATCCCATTTCCAAGGGTAAAATGAACCCTATTTTTCTGTCCCAGCCATCAGGAGTCCTGAAAAGTGAGTTTGCACATTATAGCCAGTTTTCAGGTTGGTGTCCTTTGAAACCAAAGGAAAGTTTCCCACTAAATTTATTGGGCTTTGGTTCACGTTCAAAATGAGAAAAAGTTTCAGGTGTTAAGGGCAGAAAGGACAACAGTGGTCAGACATCTTGACTTCTTGCAAGTGGTCAGACATCTTGACTTCTTGCAAATTTCACCAAGTAATAGATATATCAAGACTGCAACTTCTGATCAAGGCACCTCACATCCTTGAGAAAGACAGACATTTTATTATAAAGAATTTGAATAAGAGAACATATAACAAACCCAATATATTACTTAATTAACTTAATATATTAGTTAATTAAATTAAAGTAGAAAATGGGCACTTTATTTCTAGCCTGATTTTGCCCACAATTAGCCAATCTCATAATGTTTCATAATGTGGAATTTTTCAAAGGGATAACCAGTGCCATAATCATGCTGCTAGCATGCTGCGTTACTACCCAGTGGTGGATCTAGCAGTATGAATATCAGGAATACTTTTAAAAGAGCAAAATGTTGTTTCACTTCCCAAAAATATTTTACTGGTGTACTTTGTGTAATGCAATCAGTTCAGTCATTTGAAGAAGATGACTCTTCAAGGGCACAGGTAAAGAGTTCTGTGAATAAACTGCAAATGAAAAATTGATGCAGAAGACAAGTAATACATAGAAACGCTGTCCTGCATTAATGAGAATGCTGCTAGGTAGCTATAAAGTCACTCCTGTCTAGAAGCAGGAGTAAGATCAAATCAAGCTTTACTTTACTAAGTCTCACATTTGAGAAGGCTGAGAAGCAAATGCAGTTTGATTTTGCCTCAGACAATGCCTCCCTGCATGCTTGTATGACCAGGTCTACTTTGGACATCACCATACAGAGTGACTGATACTTATAACTAGTTAGTGTGGACTACTGTCAGGACCTGATCCAACTTCCATTGAAGCTGATGAGGTTTTCCACTAGGAATATAACTGCTTTGTGAAGACCAATTCCTTGACGGTATTCAGACACCTAGCAGAGTATTGGCTAAGCAGAAAGTAAATTTTATATGAACTTTGATTCAAATTAAGGGTATGGGTTCATCTCTGCTGACTTTCATTATCACTGCTGTAGGTGCCTGCATCTCACTCTAGAGCAAACTTCTACATCTGATGTAGGAATTGCACTGTAATCTTCACTGAGCTTGTTGATTATTTTTATCCATTTGCTGTAATTAGAATCTGCATGCCCAATTCAGCTATAGATACTTGTATTGGCATCAACTGGAGTTAGATGGTAACCTAGGTACCTAGTTGCTGTTGAAAGTCTCACTAGACACTGGCAGGCTGACCGAGGTGTCCTTGTTAAATTTATTGTAACAGAAGGTAGGGGCTTAAATGCCTGTTAGGTTATGGGCTTAAATGATTAAATATCTGTATAAAACTGCCCCATGGTGCAAGTTAGTCAGCTGCAGAGGGTGACTTAGGGTGCCAAAGGCATGAATCTTTCATGAGTTACTTCTCTCTCTCCATTTACGATATAGAATGGTAACAGTGACTGTCTGAAGCTGGGGGCAGGAATTCTGGCTATAACACTTGATCTTTCATGTTCACGTGTATGTCCTCACAGCAGTGTCTGCTTTGTACTTTAAATAGAACATTTGCTTCACCGAACTCTGTGCAATAAAGGTACTAAGGAGGCAGTATATATTGTTTTACACAGTCATAAATGAAAAAATCCAATAGATATTAACCAATGAAACATGCTAAATTCAGCCTAAATGCTTCCTGGTTTCTAATATGTAATACATATAGCTAATTATCACTAATTCTCTCTCCATTAATATATAAAATAGTATTAATTGTAATAATTATTACTTCAGGCACTTTGAACAACATATTCCACAGAGAAGAGATTTTTAAATAAAACTGAGTAATAGTGAACGTATAATAGAAAGAATAAAAGTTTGTTTTATTACCATCTTGGATTTGCCTAGCCCTAAAAGGAAAATATCCCTGCCACTGTAATACTGTACTCTGTAAAGGGATTGCTCAAAATTAAAAGCTTTCATTCTCCTCTGGAGCCTTGTTGTAGCAAAGAGGTTTCACAGTCTCCTGACTTCCATGGTGCTGATAGAAATACATTTGTAGTCTAAATATGCCAGGAAAGTGTTCCAGTAGAGATTATGGGGTAGCTGGAGTGCTACTGTGATTTACTTAATTCAAAGTGGTGCTTGAAAGAGACTTTTAATCTGCAGTGGACAGAAGCTGCAATGCTGATACTGAAAATGACATTTAGCAACAATTTCTGATGGCTTTCTCTGAAAGTGGCTTGGGAAAAGCATCTCACTGATACCAGTGGTGGAGTTAAGCTTCTGAATTTTACGTATGAAGATGGCGGAGGGAGAGCTATATTTAGATGAAAGGGATTCACTTCTTTCTAATACCATGCAACCGGGATATCTGAGGTTCTCCGTTTCAGCCCTGACTCAGAATGGTTGATGTTAATTTTTTCATTAGTTTCACTGACCTCTCTGCAGGCCAGTAAAAATGCTGCCAAAAGATCAAAGGTCCAGAATTAAATGGTATTTACACATGTAACAGCCATTTATTTCATGGAGCGATTTCACCGATTTTAATTAAAAATTAGGATGCTAAATACCTTCAAGGGTCTGAGCTTAAGTGATTAAAAAAAAGATTTACTAAACAAAGTCCTGTGCTAGGACTGCATGCTTCTTTTTTTCTTAAACATTTGAGTGCACAGTCTTATTACACCTGCATTAACACAAACATCTCGCCCTCCCATCACGCCATCTCACTATGTGTGCGTTAAGGGCCAAGGTGGAAGCTCCTTGAAGTCAAAGAAGGGAAACTTGCTGCTGACTTGCAGTCAAATCAATGGTGCTGAACTGCTGGCTTCAGATTCAACCTCCGGCTCCGCCTTCTGCACCCTGATGCTCTTCATCATGAAATCTAACTTGTCAGTCACCTTGTAAAACTCAGCAAAACACATCCCCTGGTTAACAACATCTGCCCTGAAATTCTAATGTGCCATTAACATAAGTTTGCTTGTGGATAGTGATAGAATAGTAGGGAAGGATTCAAGTAGAAGAGGTAGCTGAAAATTCATCAGTAGCTTTAGTGTAAGCAGATTTTAGAGAATTCATACAGACTAAAGCAAACTTGAGTTATTGTTAATAATCCCCCTTGGAGATAGACATGAGATACTAGGTATGGACTACAGTTTACTGAGATATGTGGAGAACCTCAAAAAAAAAAAAAAGGAAAAGAGAGAGAGCTGGAAACAAAATCAGAGCTTTCAGAGCTTGAAGCTTTATAGAAAAAATCTCGTGAGGAGAAAATATTACTGGAGGAGGTTCAGTATGTCTGAGAAGATTGCTGATTACAATAGGAAGCAATCCAGGGAAAAAAGAGGTTAAAAAAACTATTGCAGACAAGTATTTTCAAAAGCTGTCATGGTTTGAAAGCTTGTACTTTGGAGGTTGAAGCCATTAATGGGATCCACAGAATATCTTGCTGAATAACCTGAAACTGCAAAGGTGAAAATCATGCACTATCCACATTTCCCACAGGGGGCACATGGAATTTCTAGGGTAAAAAGTTACAAAAGACAGAAGAAAGAGGGCTCAAAGTCACTGTGACACACAGAGGATGTGTGTTTGGTTTGCTTTTCAATGAGGCTTGCTGATAGAAAGGAAAGATTTCTACATGCACAGAAAGGAGGAAGGGAAAGGGATAGGAATAAATTTGAGTGAGTTAGATTTTCAAGAACCAAAGCAATTTCTGTCCAGGCACAAAGCGACAGGAATGAAGATTGATAATGCAGCAATAGAAGCAGGAGCACAGTGCAGAAAGATAGTTATGGATGGTTAAATGTTTCTAACTAGTTACAGATGTCTGTTGCCAGGAGAGCCTATTTTAGGGCCTTAAGCACGTGCTTGATTTTAATGAGATTTATGCTCAGGCTAAATGTTAGGCATGGTGCAAGGACTTTGCTGATCCAGGATCAAAGAAAGAAAACTCTCATTTGATTTAAGTATGGTGATTTTGTCATATTCTTTTGAACTTATGAGAACAAATTCCAAACCTTTGTCAGACGTAACAGATAGTGGGAAGATAAAAACCAGATTGGCTACAACCTTCCTGGTCTGGGTTTCTACATGTGGACATGAGATCAGAATCAGGGTTTAGTTATAAAGTTTAGAAATGAAAAAAAAAAAACCAACAAAGGCAAACACTGTCACAAACTGGTTGAGCAATGTGAAGAAATGGGGCTGAAATGATGATGGTAAAGGAGGGACAGAAGCAGTGTAAGAAGAGAGTTTCAATACAGAGGAACATTAAAAATGAACATATTATAAACAGTCCAGACCCAGTTTAGCTAAAAATGAAGTCTGGGAAAGAAAAAAAAGAGATTCAGAACAAGTCTTACCAGCCCTGGAGGGAGGAAAATATAGCTGGTGGTGGACAATGGTTGAGTATTGGGTTTGCACAGCAAGGTTTTGGTGTGGGGGAGGGTTACAGGGGTGGCTTCTGTGAGAAGCTGCTGGAAGCTTCCCCTACATCTGACAGAGCCAATGCCAGCTGGCTCCAAGAGGGACCCACCACTGGCGAAGGCTGAGCCCATCAGTGACTGTGGTGGCACCTATGGGATAATGTATTTAAGAAGGGGGAAAAATACTGTGCACAACTGCAGTCAGAGAGAGGAGTGAGAGAATGTGAGAGGAGCAGCCCTGCAGCCCCCCAGGCCAGTGCAGCAGGAGGGCAGGAGGGGTCCAGGTGCTGGAGCAGATTCCCCTCAGCCCCTGGTGCAGCCCATGGTGGGGCAGGCTGTGCCCCGGCAGCCCAGGGAGGCCCATGGGGGAGCAGATCCCCACCTGCAGCCTGGGGAGGCCCACGGGGGAGCAGATCCCCACCTGCCGCCCAGGGAGGGCCAC
>NW_009260774.1:2054529-2056386 GCF_000687185.1 Egretta garzetta
CTCGTGGAGGACTGTCTGCTGTGGGAGGGACCCCAGGCTGGAGCAGGGGAGAAGTGTGAGGAGTCCTTCCCTGAGGAGGAAGGAGAGGCAGAGACAGCATGTGATGAACCGACCACAATCCCCATTCCTTGTCCCCCTGTGCCCCCCGGGGGAGGAGATAGAGAAAGTTAGGAGTAAAGTTAAGCCTGGGAAGAAGGGAGGGGTGGAGGAAAGGTGATTTAAAATCTAGTTTTTCTATTTCTCATTATCCTACTCTGATTTGATTGGTAATAAATTAAACTGGAGTCCCTGAGTTGAGTCTGTTTTGCCTGTGGCAATAATTGCTGAGTGATCTCTCTCTGCCCTTATCTCGACCCATGAGCCTTTTGTTATATTTTCTCTCCCCTGTCCAGTTGAGGAGGGGGAGTTATAGACCGGCTTTGGTGGGCACCTGGCACCCATCCAGGGTCAACCCACCACAGGCTGACACACTGCACAGTGTTAGCAACACTTTTGGTGCCTCCAGGGAGGTGTTTGTCTTATGTTTCCATGCTGCCATGAAACCGTGTTCTGTTGCTTGCCAAAAAGTAATTCAGCCAAGTGCCCTCCTTGTTCTTCTCATGTCTCTGCTCCTCACATGCCCTCTCTGTCTCTTCCTTCCTCCTTCCTCCCTCTCACTCCCCTAATACTTTCCTACTCATATGCATACAAGAGTATTGATAACTCACGCCCACATTTTTCCACCCCTCATACCACATTCCGCTATAGATAATGTGGCACGAAAAGAAAAACTAGAAGGCAAATAGGAGTGCAAAGACCAAGACATTTCAACTCTACTCTGTTCTACATAGATAGGGAGCACTCTGTTGAAATGAGGCAACAGTATCTAACCAACATGAAACATCTTTGCCCCACCTTTCCTTATCCCCCTTCTCTCTTTAGGTTGTAGGCTTCTTCTGGCAGTAGGGACTGTACTTCAGTATGTTTATGCAGCAGCTGGGACTGGGGGGCTTTCATATCATTATGGCAACTTCAAGTGCTGCCAGAACATGGGTAATATTTATAATACTGATAAACAAAAATGTATGCCAATTTTTATTTTACCTGTCTAAATAATAGAATAAAGAAAAGAAGCAAAGATGTGTGTCAGGTTTTATTTTGTTTATCTAAATAAAATAATAAATAAAAGGGAACTTCCTAGCTTCAAAAATGCTAGATAGATAAGCAAACACAGTATTTAAAGTCTCCTAATTGTTACTAGGCAAAACAACGAGGACAGCAGCTGTCATGCGTTTTGAAATCCCAAGCAATTAAGAGCAAATAAAAGAATAGATAGGAATAATCTAAAACTGGTGCTGCCTAAAGAATAAACAAACAAGTTTGACCTGGTTTTCTGTGCACATAAACAGACACAATGTTCCCAAATTTAGTTAAGCTACAGGTATTTCTACCAGCTCCTGTGCTCCTGTATTACTCTTACCAAGAGCAGAGACAGTTTATTTCAAAACAACACTTCAACTGTAAACCAAAGTGAAATACATATGTAAAATATTATATGTTTACCAGCAACTGTGCTGTAAATACAGCATAACCCTTAAGAAAAATAAACACAAAATGTAATTACACAGGCAGTTTGTCAAAATACATGTTTGAGTCCTGTAAGGATCTGAGTTTTTACCAATGCTAACATTGCTCACTCTGTGGAGGTGCCCAGGACTTTCAGAATTGTCTTGTGGGTCTTACAGCACCTTGCAGTGCTCCAATTGTCACTTGCACAAGGGGTAACATTTTAAACTTAATGAAACTAGTTCCAACTTTTCTCCCAAAAGTGGTGGAGGAGAGACCTTGCAGGGAACTGCCCAGGTGCCCTACGGAAGA